>NC_142929.1:164653987-164886487 GCF_046866305.1 Octopus bimaculoides | reverse complement strand
GTGGTTGGCATTAGATAGGGCATCCAGCTGTAGAAACTTTGCCAGATCAGACTGAGCCTGGTGCAGCCCTCTAGCCTACCAGTCCTCAGTCAAACCGTCCAACCCATGCCAGCATGGAAAGCGGACATATGATGATATATACATACACACACATATATACAGATATATACATGCATATGTCTATAGATATATCACACATATACATAGATAGATCTATACATGTAAATACAAATATGTATACATATATATATATATATATATATATATATATATATATATATATATATATACAAACATACATCATTGTCGTCGTTTAACATCCACTTTACATTCTGGTCTAGGTTGGACAGTTTGACTGAGGCCTGGCAAGCCAGAAGGCAGCACCAGGCCATACATATATATATATATATATATAGATAAATACATACACACATAAACATGCATGTATATACAGTTAATTGTCTCTCTCCTTTCTTTTCCAACTGGAGTAGCCAAGTATGTCCTCTGTAGTAAGCCACCTACCTCTATCCCTCTATTATACTGTAACCTCTCAGGTGGCACAAAGCCATTTCCCTCAGTTCCACTCCCTCTCCTAGCTAAGAGGTCTTCATCTTGCAAATTACTCAACAATCTCATTAGTGTTAGTGCCATATAAAAATCACCCAGTACTCAGTAAAGTGGTTGTTGGGAAAGGCATCCAGCCATAGAAACCATGCTGAAGCAGCTCTTGTTAAACCATCCAGCCCATGTCAGCATAGAAGATGGATATTAAATGATGATGACATGATATCATTCTCATTGGCTCCGAGCTTTGCCAGCCTCTGTCAAACTGTCCAACCTATGCCAGCATGAAAGACAGACGTTAAATGTTGAGACATATATACTCGTATAGATATTTATATACATATTCACATGTATGGCGGTGCACACATCTACCATTTATATATGCATACATACACTCGAAAGCAAATACACATATACAAGAACATATATATCCATCATCCATATAAACATGCATACAGACAGAAATATACATATGTGCACCTAGACCTAACAAACACACCTACACTTATACAATAGATTTGTTTTAGCTTCTGCCAGTACAATACTATAGCAGAAAACACTTGCCCAAGGTGTTTCACAGTGTGACTGAATAGAAAACCATGAAGTAAACTTCATAATCACACATCCATATATGTATACATACAAATACACACGGGCATACATACCTAGAAACACTTGTATCTAAAAATATATACACCCACATGCATATACATGCACATTAACCTCTATTTAATGTTACCTTTTATATGCTGGTATGGATCCAAAGGAAATATATGGGGGCAGTTTGTTTTTATGCATAAATGACCTACCTGATTTAAGTAAGGTAATATTTCCTCGTAGCTGAACATGTCTTCATGAAAGAATGTAAATTGACACTAATTGTATAATGGTGACATGCATCAACTATAATTACACAATATCAAGACAAGGAGATACTAACTTACACACACACATTTTATTTGTATATATACATTATGCACGCACACACACAAAGTTAAACTAATCTCCACTAGGTTTTGACAATGACTATTTCAGTTTGATTAAATTAACATTCTACTAAATTATGCTGGTATTTGCCAAATAATCTACAGAGACCTATGCCCTTAATATTTTTAAATAATATCAATGATACGGCATGTGACAATGTTAGCCATCAGAATTACAAATATAATTCATCAATGGACTTCACAACTTTTCTTCACTCACTATCACTACCAAAGACTTTAATAACATGAAACTAATATAAGACACCTATAGTAGGATCAAAACCAGGACCATAACCACTTGCTAGAATGACATACTTTACCTTTGATTTTCTGTTCAAATAACTAGTGTATACATTGTGACTCAATTTAATCAGTCCAATTTTACAAAAGCTCTAACTATATTCATACATACGCATCATCATGTAAATCTTCACAATACTAAAATTTTTTCCATAGATAAATTACTTTCCATGATAACTGGAAATCAAATGTTAAGAAACATTATAGTCAAAACTGTTGATTATAATCTAACACAACTTTAATATTTCACAACACACAGATGTTCAAAGTTCTTAGCAAATCAATACTTGATTTCCACAGATCATCTCATATATTTTACTAATTGTCACAAAAGCATAAATATCACAACTTCAATTCTATTGCATACCTACATAGTGTAAATGTCTAGCTATGAGTGAGTGAGATAGAATGCTAGATTGCGCACTCACAAATTATGCTTAAATAATGGGACTGATTAATGTTTAACATCAGCCAATAAGTAAGTTTTAAAAAAGAAAGGCAAAAGTCATCTTGTTACCCAATTGTTTTTAAACTTTGTCTTTTTCGTCTATAAAGTCCACAAATGACAGTTGTGGAACTTTTTCTTTTGAAACTAAGTTAACTGTAATAAACCTTCATTTAACCATTTAGCATTTAAACCGGCCATATCCGGCCAAAAGTATTCTGCCAGTTTTATGTTCAAACTGGCTGGATCTGGTCTCTCACACCAAATCCACAATATCATTTTAAAAATTAACAGCTACCTCATCAAAATGTCATAGCTACAAGATAATGCATGATTAGTTCAAAACAATGCGAATAAAAAAGCATTAATTTTGACAGAATAATGCGAACACTAAAGGGTTAAATAGAAATGCCTACAGATTCAAGATATGGAAATGAAAATTTTGGAAGGTTATAATAATAATAATAATAATAATAAAAAAGAAAGAAAGAAACCCTGGTAACTTCTGAATATTCCATTCTTAATTACTATGTTATGATTATAGGAAAGGAACTGAATCACTTACCGAGTTGTAATCACTGTTACTCGACTGCCTGTTTGGGCTTTGCATGTTGTTAGCTTTTCTGAAAAGGAAGAATAAGCAATTATAATAGCATTTCAAAAACATATCTAGTATGGACTATATTTTACATCATCTGTAACTTAATAGAACTCAAGTTTATTGTGATTAGGCAGACATTGCAGTATTAATGTCCTTAAAACTATCATGAGAACTCCAAAGAGTGGGAAGCTCATCTTCAAATAGCTTTAATATTTAACTGCAAAGATGCTCATGAAAATAAGAATAAAGTAAGATTCATCAATACAATCTTTGTTACAAATAATTTACAAAATAAACCCAATTCAAATTTTAATTAGAATACCATAAACAAATACATACACACAGATAAAAACTACAAAGTAATTGAATAGAAGCAATTTCAAAATCTACCTTCCTTAAATATGTAAATGTAAACAATTTCAAGAAAATATGTGTAAAATAGAGAAACATAACCTATATATCTTAAAGTTGTCATCAAATTACATTAACAAACATTTTCTGTTGGTAGATATCAGCATGTGAATGATAATTTGTAAACATTTATTTTATATCCAAAATGTATTTTGAAAAAAAAAAAAAAAAAAAAAAAAATCACAACTTCAACATTTCTTTATATAATGATTTAAAATATAACTTATCTTGAAATGACTAAAGTATATTTATAAAGTCCTCCATTTTACAGCAATAAAATAGGTGCAGCTGCAGCTCTGCAGCTTAGAAGTTTGCTGCTTCTCAACCACAAGATTTTGAGTTCACTCCCACTGTGCAACACTTTGGGAAAGTGTTTTCTACTATAGCCCAAAACCCTGATTGAATTTGGTAGACAAAAATTGAATGAAGCCTGTAGTGAGTCTCCTTGTCCTGACATAGCATGATAGTAAAGGAGTAAAACTGTCATTCATTTCCAATTCTGCAGGAACATGTCTAGCTATGGAGAAATACTACCTTGCTTGAAAACAAGTGATGGTTAGAGACAAAAAAGGTATCCAGCTGTAGAACATCTGCTACAATAAAAATTCTGTTCAACCCATGCAAAGTAGATGTTAAAACGAAGAAAACAAAGGAGATTAGAATGCTATTTGAAAAATATAAAGAGAATGTTGCTTTCAAAAGCAGTCACTTTCTTATATATTTACATCTTAGACATACACACATCCCAAAGCAGGGGGTGGGCGACACCTCTCAACAGCAGACACACCCACACAACTGTCCCAAAGGTGGACACATAGAGATACATCCTCAAGGTCACTACTGAGGAGCAATTTTAACATTACTAAAATCTTTAAAGGCAGAATTATCTGCATGCCAGGCAAAATGCATAGTGGCATTTCATCCATCATTACATTGAGAGTTCAAATTTCACAGACATTGATTTTGCCTTTCATCCCTCCAGGGTTGAAGTAATCAACTTAACCACTCCCCCAAAATTGCTGGCCTTGTGCCAAATTTGAAATCAATTTTATGAAAATCTTTTCATTCTACCATCTGTAATTATTTCTAATACAGCTGACATGTAATATATAACTCAAAACATTCAACTATACAATATATTACACTTTTTATACCACCCCTGGTTTTATCACACAAAATTGTCCTAGTCCTGTATTCAATCAAGTGTTGCAATATAAATCTAACCTAAACCTTACAACATTAGAAGTCCTCCAAATTCTTGATTAATTTTAAATAAATTAAAACATACAGGCTACTTTTACAGGTTCCAGTCAGAGGCTGTGGCCATACTAGGGCTTTGTGTATTTTAATAGAAATAACACGCGAGTGCATTCATCAGTATATATTCTTGAATAAAAATTGTTATGCTGATTGGAAGTGAATAAATAAGATAACCTACAAATTATTCAGTTTAGTCAGTTTTCCAATGTTGAACCTTATTGTGCAGGTCTGCAAGTTCTAGGCATGGCTACACAGTGAAAAAATTCACTTCATAACGATGTGGTTTTGAGTTCCATGCCACTGCACAGTACAGTGGGCAAGTGTTTTCCACTATAGCCTTGAACTTACAATGCCTTGTGAGAGAAACTGGTAAGACAGAAATTAGACAAAAAGTGTATTAACAATGACCATGATGGATGATTTGCTACCAATTGGTGGTAAGGCCGGCTATTACACAAGTGGAAAGATTACCAAAAGTACAAAATGATTACAAAATCATTAGGTTTTGTTTATGGCTTTAGTAAAAATTCTTTACATGTTCAAAAGAGATAAAAACCTAATGACATTTCATACAAGTGACTTTCATTTGCCAACTGTAGAATCCAATAGATTGGCATGCATCTCAGGTTTAAGAGTCACAACCTACACACACTGTGATTTCGATAAGCTTTGACCAGACCAAGACAAGATCAAACCAAAACTTCATAAACAAGCTGCATTGTCTCTTCTACACAAACAGCTGAAAACTAAGCAACAACATGAAAATTGTGGTGAATCACTCTATAGCTTGCTTTTGTGGCAAAAGTAGACATTCTTGAAATGCAAGAAACCATATAGGTGCAGGCAAAAATGCTCAACAGGGTCTGATAGATTTGTTATATGAATTTAAAACCCCAATCATGAAGAAAACTACATATCAAAACCAACTGAATTTATGGACCACCAAAATTAAGTTTGACATGTTTGTAATTAAGAAATAAGCTATAAAAATTCACTACCAGTTCAAAAACCCAATGCATTAAAACTAAAAGACTGAACACCTAAAGTAACTTACACATCATTTTAGAAGAAACTCAGTTTTCAAGATTTAAAGGATTGAATACAAAACTGAAGTGAATGTTACAGAACGATTTACACTATTTTCAGTGCAAAAAACAAGTCAAATCTTAGAATCTATGGAATCACACACGGTTGGTACTGACTCTAGTAACCTAATTTTTCCAACTGAGTCTCCAACTACAGTTCAACATCTCTGGTATCAATAAAAGAAAAAAGAAAACTTAATAAGTAGGTGAGATATAAATTTTGTAACAACTGTATACAGGGACAACTAGAATTACTGCAAGCAATAGTCCCGGTTGTTCAGATAAAAAGTCAGAAAGGCACATATTGACTAAAGTATACTTTAAAAAAATATTCAAACTTACTTTCCTACTTGTCCTTTTAGAAATACAAATTTATATGAAAAAACCATTACTGTCAAAAGTAGTAAGTATATTACTAATAAGACTTTGGATGACAGGATCAGGTCCTTAAAATGGTGACTCAGACCTATCCAATTCAATGCTGTAACTATTTTATATGCATGAAGAAGTTCATTAAATCAGAAGTCTAGCTACTGAATTACTTAGACACTGTGCTTCAAAACATTTCTATTCAATACTGATTTAAAATTTCAAGCAAAATAAATAAAGCATGATTTAATATGAAGAATTCCAGTATTCTTAAACAGAACAGCATTTAAAATGGACTGTATAAAATTAATTTCAAAAGTATACTTTCTAAAAGCAACTTGGCATTACTTTCTACTAAAGTAGTTTGTTTTAAAAGATTTGTTTACTACCATCAATTAGAAAATACTAACTCTAAAATAAATTTGGATACCAATGATGTTTGCCACTCGAGTTTTGATTCTCCAAATTAGACTGAACTTCAAATGAATGTTATACCAATTGTTGACAGTTGCATTTAAGGCTACCATTAGCAGTTCAAAAAGCAACTGCAACACCATTTGGTTCTGCTGAGGTCATATATCAGGGTATGAAAATTTTACATTTCCATATTTAATTTTCCCATATGTCTTCGCCAAACTTGTGTAGTTTCCATTGTCTGAGCTCAACTGGTAGAGAATAGTAACCAAGAAAATGACGTGGACCATTGCCAAGAAGCTTTATTGACTCCCTTTTTCTACCTGCAAGAGAATAAAGAGAACAGAAAAGCCCAAATGACTTATTCTAAAATCTTTCAGGGACCTTAGTACTTGGTTAATTAAAATACTTGTCACACTAAAAATAACTTAAAGCTTCAAATATTTTAAATTTGTTCTATTTGAATAACCAGATTTATAAAAATCAAACATTTTAAACTTTGTACTTATTTAATGCCTGAAAATCTAGTTACACTACACTACACCCAAGCAGAACCTGCTACAGACATAGAACCTAAATTAATGAAATAATGGACTAAATCAACTTCAGAGCCCTAACAAAGTCAACAAGAAAAATAGCATGAACATTGATTACTAAATGTGTAAATGAAAAATTGGAAAAACTGTAACAAGAATTAAGCCATGTATTCATAACTACATAACCAATCAATTGTAACTACCTAATTTTCATACATATTTTCAAAGTTTAAATATATGCAATCATAAATTACATATTCAACAAATAATTTTTACTAATTGCTAATGCAATTAACAACACATAAAACAAAGCATAATAGGCTTGATACTGCTTCCCAATCTATAATAAATTTTTCAGGGACATTTCATATATATAAAACTATTTAAGTCAAAAGGCATTTCAACTGAATTTTTATAAAAAACTTTACATCAGTTGGATCAGATTTTGGATCTGAGACTCAACTTTCTATCCAAACAAAAACCTTTTGAAATAGTTATTAAAGCATTCTCATAAACAGGTGTACCTATACCAGATCTTATGTATTTAATGTAACAAAGAACTTCACTAAATATTTTATATTTAACTTCTCAAATTCCATGTTTTAATATTATAAATCTGAACGAATATAAGGGTGGAGGGTATTTGCCATATTATTACTCTATTTACCATGCTTATTCCTATGGTAATATGAAATTATATATTTACTTATTATCATTTTTGAACAGTTGAGATGCATAGCTCAATAGTAAATAAACTCTTGAGCATCTATTTTGGCAATCAATAAAAGATACAAAATATTTTCATGTTCAATAATATAGAAACAAGCCCCAGTACTGTCCTAAACTTTATCACACTAGAATTACAATTTGGAGTAAAATCAGGTGAAAAGCCTAAATCATAGCCATTTCTTTATTTTTACATCCACTCTTTCATGCTGACAAGAGTTAGACCAAGTAATTCTAGTAACCATGCCAAAGCTGACAATGGAGCACGACACAGCCCTAAGGGCTGCCAGATTCTGACAAACCATAATCCATACCAACATGGAGAACAGACGGATGATGATGATAATAACGCCTCCAAAATAAATCGAGAACCACCTCTCCTTTGTATGTTCCATATTTCCCATGTTTTCTATAATTTGAACTTCCTATTGCTAACTTTACTTACCTAAGAATTTTGTCTGACCTACTTCCATTTTGACAATATTGCTGAATGTCACACATTACCTTCTGGAAAAGCATTCAATATCTTCCTTTTGAAAACTCACAGTTCAAAGCTTTATAAGGATATACGAAGCATTTTCTGAAAACAACTTCCCCACTTTCTCCATAAATCAAATTGGGATATGTTTAACCATTTCCCTAAGGCATATCAATTTTTTTTTTATTGGAAAATTCTCACCAATAAATTGTCATATATATAGTTATTATTAAATTGAATTAAAATTAGCGAAAACTCAAAATTCCACTACTCATTCAAAAACATGTCTAAATGTTTAATATGATATATATTCAATTTACACACAGGTACAGTGAAAAAGATGTGGTTTAAATTACAGATCTGAATAATTGTCTCCAAGAAGCTTCCAGGACGAATCATTTTGACACTGCCAGAAGTACTTCTCTAACCAGAAAAGAATGAACTTTTCAGCCATTTGTTCCAATAATTTTATTTGAATGAAACCTAAGCCATCCATTCATCATCTAATTACGGCACAACCTACAGTGTAGTGTAACCCCAGACCAACTTTGTTTCCCACTTCCTTGAAAATGTATATTTTGTAAAAAAAATAAATAAAATAAAAAAAATTTTTAAATAAAAAAAAAAGGAACTTTTAATCCGAGGAAACATTTTAGGTGGTCTCTTTCGACTTTATTTAAGCTCAGTAAAGTTATTGAAATTTTGCGAGAAGCGAGTGCTTTAAATATTGTATAAATATTTTGTTATGCTATAAAAAAAATAAATGAAAATTTTTTTTAAATCGTAAATTTTACACTAAAAAAAAAAAAAAAAGCATTAATTTTTAATGCATTTTAAAGAAAGCTATAAAAAAATAACGCCAAGAATACTTTCTGTAGTTACGCCCTTCGCTGTAAAATTATTCGAAGTAGCGTGAAACATCAATTGAAAATTACGAATCTTAACGATTAGTTTATTTAAAAAAAAAAAAAAAAAAAATTAAATGTCACTAGATTTATCAAAATTTTCTAAAATCTCAATAGCCGTAAAATATAAAAATTGACTGCAGAGTTCATTCACTAATAAGCAGAACGACCCCCTCCCCTTTAAACTGCATCCATCGCTGGTAAGAAATATTTCATTCAAATTTTCAAGTTATTAAAAACTTTGAGACATGAACCTCACAACCTAATATTCAAAAAGGATTTATTTAAACAAAGATTACATATATTGTAATGTCACTATCAGATAATATATATACACACACACACAAATACCGTCATCTTGACATATCGTGTTATCTTTGTTTACATCATTAATCTTATTTCGATGAGGCGCTGTCACCATCTGTGACTATGTCTCTCACCCTTAATTACCTGAATATATCGATACTTATCATTAATTTGTTTTTTTATCAAACATTTTAGGCTGTGTAAATTGTATAGAAATGAATACAATAGCCGAACATTTTTGAAGCCTCAAAAAACAAGTGTGTTCAAATGCTGGATGTAAGCTACTGTGTCACCCCTTGCCCACATAGTGGTCAAAATTTCGTCTTAACGTTAAATATAAGCTTTTTCTCATCAAGGACACATAGATAATAACCGCTGACAGAACCCACGAAACTGATAGCATAAAGTGTCAGTTCATTAGCAGAGATTATTAAGAAATTATTGATGAACGTTTTTCTGACGAAAAAAGTTATTTCTGAGACATCAAAATGAAATATCTTTTAATTAAAGACATTTGTAATTAAATATTTCACACGGATTTCATCATCAGAACACATGCAAAAAGAAAATGCTATTGAATTAGGTCTTTAATCAGTCCTAGTATGTCATTTCTCTCCCTCCCATACAGAGAGGTTTATTTTTTACAAGTTTGCATGCTTAATTTACAAAAATCAACTTTCACTTAAGCCATTCATTTGCTGAATCTTATATTTCAGTTTTCCCGATATCACTGCTGTAAGATCTCCATTATTTTAATATATCCTTTGGTTTAAATACCTATACAAATGTAAGACATTTTCAAAATGACAACTTTCAATGAAATCGGTT
Source organism: Octopus bimaculoides (assembly GCF_046866305.1). Classification (NCBI taxonomy): domain Eukaryota; kingdom Metazoa; phylum Mollusca; class Cephalopoda; order Octopoda; family Octopodidae; genus Octopus; species Octopus bimaculoides. The sequence continues at coordinate 164,876,273 of NC_142929.1, read as the reverse complement.
CGAAAGTTTCAATCAACTATTTGAAAATTAAAAATCCTTATAATGAAGTTGAAAAATCTAGCTTATAAATAGCTTCTACAGCACTCAATACTAGCGACCGAATGAATAATGAAACTGGAGTGACAGAAGCAGCAGGGCGCTGGTGATCGCCTTTAGTCGGCGGCAGCAAAGAGAGAGGGTGAAGAAAGTAAATACAAGCAGTGTTCATGAGTAATATATTGGATAAAGTATATTCTTTCTATTTGTCCTACTTGACCATATTGAAATATCTTGGTGCTACAACTAATACTATGATTATTATTATCATCATCTACACTTTACTGCTACCGCTACTTGTAAAGAAAGACAGCGAACATGACATGCTGCTACTACTACTAAATACGAGGAGAGCAGACCAAAACAATCAATAAATTACCAGTTGTTAGTGAATCATTAAGCTAACAACTCTTCCTACTGACACACATGTTCCACACTTTTCAGCAAACAATATTACAAGAGGAGAATGTAGGTCCTAGATATGCAAAAGGCTGGGATAACCTTAATCATCTTTACTCTAGTAGGCTGACCTAGGACTAATCAAGAAGGCTGTCATTTCACATTATTTGGACTGTTTTAAAAAGAAAAATATACAATAGTCTGAAACCAAGTATCTCATATTCTTAGAGCAACACAATGCTTGATTTTCTCAACTTTAGCTCATAGAAATATGAGAAACTAATTAAAACGAATATATTGTTTTGTACAATTAAAAATGAAACTGCTAATGTATTAGTCATAGGAGACACCTTAGAAATAATTATCTCCAATTACATAACTTTTATTCTTTCTGTTTATATCAAACCAAATTAATAATGTTGCTAAATTTTTACAATACAACTATTTTCATTATTAATCACTACAGAACTATTGCTTTGGCCGAAGATTATATATGTATGTATATATAGTGGCAGCTGTTTATACAACTGATATTAAAAGAAACACGTTAGAAAAATATGGCGGTCGATAGTGATCTGAAGAGATTTTTATCTTCTATCAACGAAAGAGGGAAATGTTTATCAATTCGTTTGGATACATAGATGGAACAGAGTTACTTTAGAATAAAAACTATCTATTATTAATTCGATTATTTTTGTATTACTCGAGTTAATATTCTAATCGAGACTAATATATATAATGTAATAATAATACTAGAGAAAGCGGGAGGGTAAGGAAAGAGAATGGAGGGGGGGACTTGTGATTTGGCGGCAGAGTAAAGAGAGCAGTTTTAAGACGATGGCCTACTTAACATAAGCAGTAGTAATGTGGCCGGCCCTGGCAACAGATGAACGTGCTGGGCCGGCTTTCACACTATTCAGCTACCAACACACATACACACAGCTTTTGTAAACTGACTGCGCTATCTTCTTATTTACTTGACAGTACGCGACAGTCGTCCACCATAGTGTACAGATTCATTAAATACTTTTTCAGATTAAACGTAAGTCAATTTTCATTTCCCACCATAAATTACGATTGACAGCAGGTAATAAATAAATAAAATAAGAAAACAGCTTGTTAAAAACGTAAAGATTTTATTTAAATTCAAAGAAAAAAAAACTGTTTTAAGAGTGAATAAAGAAAGGTAGAAGACGGGTAGAAATGAGGTCGTTTGAGTACCCATTGCCAAATGGCGGTGACACCACGTGTAAGGACGAGGAAGTGTGTCCGCCCATTTATAAAGGTAGATAGTTGGAGAATCAAGTTCACTGCATTATATCAGAATTAAGACTTCCCATCAAGGAAGAACTATATGAAAGTAAGCTATTCTAAACATGTTAAGTGAAGAGAAGATATTAAAAGGCAAGATTTGAGCAGTAAATCAAGTCAGTGTAGAGTTAGGTTTATAGAGTACTTCCTGTTTGAAACCTTTGTACAGTAGTTAGGACAGCGTAACAAGAACGATGGAAGAATTGAAGCCATCCATTTTCCTTCACGGAGGTGTGTTCATAGTGGCAGCACCAATTATTTATCGATTACATCGATCCATTATGGTGATCGATGTTAAATTTTATCTAAAGCAGTAAGTATTATTAATGATTTGAAATAATTTAATTACCGATTGTAACCCCAGTGTATCTAGAGTGACAATTTCACTAAACACAAGTAACAAAAGTATATATATATATATAATGCAGTGTAAGTTGTTATACTCAGAAGTGAATAGTCATGGTAAGGGTAAGAGTGGCTCCATACAGTAACATTAACCGTTTAAGAGTTGTGAAGAAAGAGGCGCGCTTCGTTGCTGCCATCCACCGCCTTCGAAAAGATCGAACTGAAGAGGACAGAAATAGTACACCGTTTCATAGGCAATAACATCAATAAAGTTAGATAGCTTCTACGAAATCAAAATTGCAGAGTAAAATAAATGGGGCCAATGAAAAAGATCCAAGAGACATCTAGAAGGAAATAAATGGAGGCAAGCAAGCTACGGTTGCAGCTACTACTACTACTACTGTAACACTAACGACCAGCTTCACACCGCCGCAGCACACACACACACACACACAACTACATAAAATCATTAGAACATTTGTTGTCACCTTACTGCATCATAGAGATTGAAACACTTCCTTCATCACTTCTTAACTAACACCATCATTTTGTTAAAATAGTCTGCCTGATGTCCACAAAATGGAGGTTTGATTTAGAAGCTTTATTTAAGCATAATCACACACTTCAACATAGTCAATTATCTAGATATGCACAACACGGACTGTGGCAATGGACACGATCCAAACAAGCAAGTTTTTAACGCGTGAAAATAAGGAAAATTCAAATAAAATAAAGATCTCGATTGACCGTATATTATATATTTCCCCCCTCCCACCTTTGTCTGCCCTTGTTTACGTCGAAACCATCCATTAATATGAAAAATATATTTAATATCAGCATAAAAATAGCTATGATCGGTTAATTACGACATTAAAAAATCAATAATTTGCAGAGAGATTAATTGCGAGAATTTCTGAAGTGATTCAGACACAGAAAATAGTTGAAGAAATAACGACATTTGCTGATTCGGTTAAAACGACATTTTTATTTTCTAGACCGCGGCCAGGGTTTTAAATCCCAACCAAAATACATATTTTAAAGGGCGTTTTTACGCATAATATTTACATAAAAATGATCTATGTATCTTTATAAAAACAAATGAACAAATATGCAAATCGAAACCTAAGGTTGACGCTTCAAATAAATACCAAGAAAAGAGAGTCGAAACGGCAGCCTACTTACGAACAATGGCGGACCTTACAATGGAGCTTCCCACTCCTCGGATGGCTAAAATAATGCACTTTTTGAGTTCCTAAAACAAAAATATAATTTCAGTACCCTTTAGACATTTTTGGAGCATTCGTTTTATATCCTTGCAGAGCTGGATGGGTCTTTGTATCCATTTTCCACGCCGGATTTCCAATACCAGCGCGAGCTTCCTTGCCAGCATTACTCCAATTCTCTCGCATTTCAGCTTTATATATGCTTGCTTCACAACCAAAAATTTTGATTGGTCAATCGATATCACATGATTACAAGCTGAACGCAATCAATGAAAATAACCAGCAATTTTCTTTAAATGTTCAACATTAACTCCAAATGCGAGTGAAATGTCTTCGTAGAATTTCTACATCTACAAAATTCTTAAAAGAAATAAAGGTTTAGCCTTAGACTGACAATAGTAAACGACCGAACAGACCATGAGAATATACAACTGTTAGCCTAAACAGTGATACTAACAACAATTTGGAGGAGACGGCGCTGAAGTGAGCGCTGATTGGTCAAAAGAGGTCAGCTGATCTCTTATCTTCAGATCTATGGCAGACTCACCTTCCACGCCGAATTTCCCTATTTTTTCCCTCCATTTATTCTCCAATATTTCCATCGTTTTTACTTGGCTATTGTTATTTTATAAAGTTCTGTAAAGTAAATAAAAATTAAAAATTTCAGTATGTTACATTGTATACACCTGCATGCAAAAGAGAAAACGAAATGAAAAATATATATTTAACGAAATGTGTTTTTAAAGCTGGTGTATTTTCTCGCTTTTTTTTCTTATAAAATGTGAATGTTGAAATGAATAAAATATAAATGCTGATATATTAGAATAAAGTCGGCAACAGCAAGAAATTCCTAAAAAAAAAAAAAAGTAATAGCATAGGGCTAAGACATAGCTGTGAGTGTTGCTAAGAGGTCAATGGATAGCCATAACAGTAGGTGTCAGTACGCATGCGCTAGTTGTACTTTTTGCATACATCTGTGCATGTATGTATATATGTATATGTGTGCGAGGCACCTTATGTCCGCGATTTTAATATAGCTCGGTAGTGAACCAGCATTTGCTCGTCTCTTTCATATTTACTAGGTTCACCGAGATTTTTTTTTTATGTATATTTCACCGATCTCAATTATAGAATTATAGAAAAACGATAGAGTTTAACTCTCCTTATCATCATTATCGACTATTAGTCTAGAAAGACTAGTTTCAGAGTAAAATTTTACGATCTAAAACCGGCATCAAATGTTATTTATAGAAGCTTGAAGCAAAATTCATTCTAAATGTTTATGAAAGCAGAGACGGAAACTAACTCCATTTCAGTCGGTGTTTAAATGAATCGAAACGGAGCTACGAGACAAAGGATAATACGCTGAAAGATAATTAATGATAAAATCCTATTTATTTCAATCAATCGATCTTTATTGACATCAAAGGCAAGTATAAGTTTTAAAATATCAGTGTTTCAGCTCAACTTTGCTTAGTGATGGAACTTTCTGAGTTTTTCCACAGATAGTCTACTGCTCTACCCACCTCATACACACCAACTTTATATGCCATGTGTTATGTAGATTAAACACATATTTCCTGCGCGCGCGTGTGAATATGTACACTTCGTATATCCCTCTCTTCTGTTCATTTTTCCATTGATATTTCAAACATTAAGCCAGTGACCATGCACTTTTGTTTACTTTTTCGCAAATTTGTATACTGTCTCCCCTTTCAACATCTTATATTCCCAAGAAGTGTTGACATCATTTTATGTTTATTATTTATCAGGTTCTATTTGATATTTGGTTAGGTTTCTTCCCACATCATATCACATGCATTAACAGATATCGACACAGTTTAATGTGCGTGTGTGCCTTTTCTAAATAAACATTGCACACGCATACATATCTATCTAATATATATGTGTGTGTCGTCCATAAGTCTGAAAAAGTCACATCAGTGAGTAATATAGTGCATATGTATGGTATTAAGGAGCATGTCTGAGGAGTCAGTATTGCCTAGTCGGCGCGAAACCGACGGTAACATTCTGACCAGTGACAAGGCATAACCATTAATATTCGGATCGACGATATATATATATACATACATATATGGCAGCAGGTGCTTCTATATCGGGTCGTTGTTGACTTAACAAAGGCCTTTGACACCTTTAACAGAGAAGAAAGATTAGGAAAGTTCATGGAAAGTTGGATTGTCCGTCAAATTTGTAGTTTAAGAAACAACATTGTAATATTAAGGCTCTGATCACTTTCAGTGAGCAGCTCTGACGAAATTACTATAAACAATGGGATTAAATAAAGCGATATCCCAGTATTCTTTCATGCATGTCACATTAATATCCACCGAAGTTATAGAAATAACATGCAAGGCCTTTGACCTGAGGGAATTCAATTGTAACTTTGATTCGATAGTTACTTTATACAGATGATGCTGATTTTTGTTGCTTCTAATGTAAATGACACGCGGTTTATAATGGACCACTTTATAGTTGCTTTTGACCCCATAGTAAGCTTGAAGACTAATGTTAATTTCTCCACCGACTGATCCCTACATTGAACAAAATGTTTAAGTAAATGGTATCGGATTAAAGACTGTGAGGCCCATTTTTATATCTTGGGAACATTCCCTCTAATTTGTTGTGGGCATGCGGAGAAATTACTTGTGTGCAAGTTTTGTTTTTGTTTGGAATGTGCGCATCTATTCGCGTAAACATTACTCAAATTTTTTCATTTAAAAAAGTTCGATTTTATCTTTGAAATTTTGCGTACGCACTTTTTTCTTTTTATTCCTTGTAAAACATGAGTGCGCACGCACAGCTTAAAAAGGCAACACTGCTTGGGAGTACGTTGTCAAGAGGTAGATCCTTAGACACTGGAATTCAAAAGGGTTGTGCGACTTTAACAAGAAAATGGTGTAGTGTAAGATGGTGAGGGACAAAATCATTCAAACTAAAATTAGTGTCTGTGTTTCGACAATTCTGTATTTGCCAGAAACACCTGAACATGCTTGAAATTTCACCAAAGGTGTGTCTGAATCGCATATTCAGTATCAAGACTCAGAACATCACACAGTCCCATAGCATAAGGTTTGTGGACAAAAAAGTGCTACGTTTAAGGAAATGAACAGCCAATTTGGCTACCTTACTGATTAACTAAAGACCATACAGTACCACACACAAAAACAAAAAGTCAACTGTCTCACTATTGGATCACAGATCAACAGATGCCAAGTACAAGTGAACAATGAACAGCTCCCACAACTGCTTTTTACAACTAACTGGGAATTAGAAAGCATCCTCAGAGTAATTCTATGAAAAGATAAAAGGACTGCTTGAAACACAACCTAAAATATGAACTGAAGATCAATGTAACCAGGAAACACTAGTAAGAATGATTGGAGGCATTTCAAACAAGGATGCAATATGCATCAGAAAGGGTAGATTGAACCTACTGAGCTGAGATATGACTTACATAAAGGCTCCGTTTCAAATCTACCTGATAATTCAAAGAGCTAGAAGTACAGTATACTTGTAGATGTATTCTTTGATCACATAGAATTGCATACATACACAGAAAATCTACTGATACCAACCTTTTATCCTCAAAGTGTTGAGGTAAAAATAATGTTACAATGTCTGTTATGTGATGTGAGTTTTTTTTTTTTTTTTTTTTTTTTTTGTAATTGGATGAGATGCAGACTGGTTTCATTCTAGAGCAATGTATTACCAATGCTCTTTTTCTTCTAAGACAACTTCCGGAGAGGTATTTAACCAAAAGTAAACCACTATACACAGCATTCATAGCCTGGAACAAACCTTCAACAAGGTCCCTTCCTCTCTGATCTGGATGCAAGGAGTAGGTGAATGCCTGGTGACAGTCATTCTAGCTATGTACAGAGATATTAGGAATGAGTGCAGGTAGGTTTTCAGGGCTTAAAGAACAAGCCATCTGATACTGATGACATCATTGCTGAAATACTCAAGTCTAGGGAAGAATGTGTTGTTACATGGACATCTTGGTTTAAGTAAAGCAATTAGGGATATGAAGACGGGGAAAGCTTCTGGCCCATCAGGAATCACTGCTGAGATGCTTAAAATATTGGGCGGTGTGGGTAATGGTTTTGTCACCTGCATCGTAAATCAAGTAGTTCATGAAGGAGTCATGCTCAATGACTGGTGTAGCAGCGCCATAGTCAAGTACTACAAAAGTAAAGATGATACTTTAAACAGAAATAATTACAGATGTATCAAATTGTTGGATCTGGTTATAATAGTTGCGGAGAGAGTCATAGTCCAACTAATTAGGGAGAGAATTAACCTAGATGAGATGCAGTTTGGTTTTCTGCAAAGTAGAAGCACCAATGGTGCTATATTTCTGGTAATGCAACTGCAGGAGAAATACCTAACTAAATATAAACCTCTATACTTGGCTTTTGTTAACTTCGAGAGAGCTTTTCACAAAGTCCCGCAATCCCTTATGTGTTAGTCAATTGGGAACCTACGGATAGACGAGTGGTTGGTGAAACCTTGTATGGAGATGCTACCAGCAAGGTGAGGTGTATGTATATGTATATAAATGGTTTGGGAAAACAAATTTCTTAATCAATCAGGTGCAACCCTTCAGCGTTATGTGCATCTACATATTGTACTTTGGGCTCTTATTTATCATATATTTATATATTTATCTATAAATATACAAAGCATCTGATAAAAGTCAATATTCATTTTTTGGGATTAATCGATATACGGGTATTCAACTTCAGATAATACAAAAATATTAGGTTATTTTTGTATTCTCTAAAATAGAATGCCTGCATATCGATTAATATCAAAAAATTGAATATGTATATATATATATATCATCATCATCATTTAAGGTCCGCTTTCCATGCTAGCATGGGTTGGATGATTTGACTGAGGACTGACGAACCAGATGGCTACACCAGGCTCCAATCTGATCTGGCAAAGTTTCTACAGCTGGATGCCCTTCCTAACGCCAACAACTCTGAGAGTGTAGTGGGTGCTTTTATGTGCCACCAGCACGAGGGCCAGTCTGGCAGTACTAGCAACAGCCACGCTCAAATGGTGTTTTTTACTTGCCACCTGCACAGGAGTCAGTCCAGCGTCACTGGCAGCAAACCTCGCTCGAATATTTTGCTCACGTGCCAGTAAGGAGACGCTGGTAATGATCATGCTCAAATGGTGCTTTTTACGTGCCACCGGCATGGAAGCCAGACAGCTGCTCTGGCAGAGATCCTGCTCGGATGGTGCTGTGAGCGCTCCACTGGCATGGGTGCCAGTCAACCAATTTGGTTCAATTTCAATTTCACTTGCCCCAACAGGTCTTTGCAAGCAGAGTTTAGTGTCCAATGAAGGAAGGTTGGTATCGATGCCAGTCAAATTTGGTTCGATTTCGATTTCACTGGCCTCAACAGCTCTTTGCAAGCAGAGTTTTGTGTCCAAGAAAGGAAAGGTACGCATAAGTGGGCTAGCTATACCCCTGGTACAGGCCACGGGTTATGGTCTCACTTGTCTTGCCGGGTCTTCTCATGCATAGCATATTTCTAAAGGTCTTGGTCACTAGTCATTTCCCCAGTGAGCCCTAATGTTCGAAGGTCGTGCTTCACCACCTCATCCCAGGTCTTCCTGGTCTACCTCTTCCACAGGTTCCCTCAACCGCTAGGGTGTGGCACTTTTTCACACAGCTCTCTTCATCCATTCTCACTATTTGACCATACCAGTGCAATCGTCTCTCTTGCACACCACAACTGATGATTCTTAGGTCCACCTTTTCTTTCAAGGTACTTACACTCTGTCGAGTATGCACATTGATATTACACATCTATCGAAGCATACTGGCTTCATTCCTTGCAAGCTTACACATATATGTATATATAGATATATATATCATCATCATCATCATCGGTTAACATCCGCTTTCCATGCTAGCATGGGTTGAACGATTTGACTGAGGACTGGTGAAACCGGATGGCAACACCAGGCTCCAGTCTGATTTGACAGAGTTTCTACAGCTGGATGTCCTTCCTAACGCCAACCACTCAGAGAGTGTAGTGGGTGCTTTTACGTGCCACCGGCACAAAGACCAGTCAGGCGGTACTGGCAAAGGCCACGCCCAAAATGGTGTATTTTATGTGCCACTCACACAAGAGCCAGTCCAGGGGCACTGGCAACGATCTCGCTCGAAAGTCCTTACACATGCCGCGTGCACAAGTACCAGAAAGGCGACGCTGGGCACAGGTGCCATCACGATTTCGCTTTCGCTTGCCCCAACGAGTCTTCGCAAGCTGAGTTTCGTGTCCAATGAAGGAGACGATGTTGGCATGAGTGCCAGTCGTCGAATTTATACATATGTGTATATACATATGTATATATATATATGTATATATATATATGTGTATATATATATATGTATATATACATATGTATATATACATATGTATATATACATATGTATATATACATATGTATATATACATATGTATATATATATATGTATATATATATATGTATATATACATATGTATATATATATATATATGTGTTTATATATATATACATATATATATATATACACTCATATGTATATATATATATACACTCATATGTATATATATATATACATACAAATGTATATATATATATATATATATATATATATATATACATATGTATACATATATATACATCGGTGCCCCTGGGCCGGCTTGCGGGTGACACATGAGGTTTTTCGAGCGAGGTCGTTGCCGGTGCCCCCGGACTGGCTCATGTGCGGGCGACACATGAAATCTTTCGAGCGGGATCGTTGCCAGTGCCCCTGGACTGGCTCATGTGCGGGCGACACATGAAATCTTTCAAGCGGGATCGTTGCCAGTGCCCTTGGACTGGCTCATGTGCGGGCGACATATGAATCTTTCGAGCGGGATCATTGCCAGTGCCCCTGGACTGACTCGTGCGGGCGACACATGAATTCTTTTGAGCGGGATCGTGCCAGAGCCCCTGGACTGGCTCATGTGCGGGCGACACATGATATCTTTCGAGCGAGATCATTGCCAGTGCGCCTGGACTGGCTCATGTGCGGGCGACACATGAATTCTTTTGAGCGGGATCGTGCCAGAGCTCCTGGACTGGCTCATGTGCGGGCGACACATGATATCTTTCGAGCGAGATCGTTGCCAGTGCCCCTGGACTGGCTCATGTGCGGGCGACACATGAGATAAACTGTTTATTGCAATTATGTTTAATTAACTCTTTAGTATTCAGATTACACTGTTAAATGAAATCCTTTTTCACTCAAATTGTTCTGAATTAATCATGCATTATCTTATCGCTTTCAGGTTTCAATGATGTGATTGTTTATTTTTAGAAGGTCAATGTCAGTTAGGTGTGAAAGACCAGATATGTCCAGTTTGCATATAAAACAGGGAGAATATTTGGTCTGGATATGGCCAGTTTAAGCACTAAACACTAAAGGGTTAATAACTTCTAATGTGTCTCTCTCTCTTTCTCTCTCTCTCTCTCTCTCTTGCTCCTTCTCTCATTCTTTCTCTGTTTATGTATGTTAACATATGTTCATATTATGATCGGGGGACCCTGTCAAAGGCTTTCTCCATATCAACGAAAGCCAGGTGCAGAGGTTTATCTTTGCCTAAGTATTTCTCCTGCAGCTGTCTTACCAGAAATATAGCATCAGTGGTGCTTTTACCTGGCACGAACCCAAACTTTATCTCATCTAAACTGACTTTCTCCCTAATTAGTTGGGTTATGATTCTCTCTGCGACCTTCATTACATGATCCCACAGCTTGATACTTCTGTAATTATTTGTATCTAAGGCATCACCTTTACCTTTGTAGAAGTTGACTATGGTGCAGCTTCGCCAGTCATTGGGTATGACTCCTTCATGTATCACCTGATTGACTATATGTGTGACTAGGCTATAGCCGACACTGCCAGAAATTTTAAGCATCTCTGTAGTGATTCCTGATGGGCCGGGAGCTTTCCCTGTCTTCATACTCTTAATTGCTTTATCAACCAAGGTACTGTAAATTCGGATAGCTGGTCCCTCTGCTGGGTCGACATTCGGAACTCTCTTTCTCCCATTCATTCTCTTTATTGAGCAACCTTTCATAGTGTCGTCTCCAAACCTCTCTCTTTGCAGCCTCGTTTGGTGCAAGTGAACCATCATCCATGCAGACACATTTCTCTCTTACCACGTCACAATTTTCTCTCACACAGTGTCTTGCAACATGAAATACCTCAAGTCTTTGGTCCTCGCAGTGGAGAACAATGGCAAATTTTTTTGCAGAACTCCAGCAGCCTGGTTCCCGCCACATTGCGGGAACCAAAGCCATAGCCACCATGTACACCATGGAAGACCCTGCATGTTGTCCAACATATCCATTGAAGTCACCAGCCACAAAGAGAAGGTCCATGTCATTCGTCAACAGGAAAGTCTGCAAGAGGATGTCATAAAATCGGTCTCTCTGTCCATCAGGTAGCCCCGGCTCAGGGGCATAGGCCAAGATAATGGTTGCTAACCCATGATGAAGCACTAATCTAATCTTAAGTATTTTGTCTCATACTCTGACTACCTCGATTACCTTATAACCCCCTTTTTTTGCAAGAAGTATACCCACGCACCTGACCCCGTCAGTGTTCCCTGCCCAGAAAAGCTTGTACTTGTGTTCTATATATGTATACTCTTTTTCCCTTTTACTTGTTTCAGTCATTTGACTGCAGTCATGCTGGAGCATCGCCTTTAGTCGAGCAAATCGACCCCAGGACTTATTCTTTGTAAGCCTAGTACTTATTCTATCGGTCTCTTTTGCCGAACCGCTAAGTTACGGAGACGTAAACACACCAGTATCGGTTGTCTAGCGATGTTGGGGGGACAAACACAGACACACAAACACACATATAACTATACATATATACGGCAGGCTTCTTTCAATTTCCGTCTACCAAATCCAATCACAAGGCTTTGCTCAGCCCGAGTCTATAGTAGAAGACAGTTGCCCAAGGTGCCACGCAGTGGGACTGAACCCGGAACCATTTGGTTGGTAAGCAAGCTACTTACCACACTGCCACTCCGTATTTATGTATATATATATATATATATATAGCTGTGCGAGCCATGTACAGAGATGCTGTCAGTAAGGTGAGGGTTGGAAATGAGTACAGTAATGAATTCCGGGTAGAGGTAGGGGTCCATCAAGGCTCTGTCCTCAGCCCCCTCCTATTTATCATAGTCCTCCAGGTGATAACAGAGGAATTCAAGTCAGGATGCCCCTGGGAGCTTCTCTATGCTGATGACCTTGCACTAATTGCTGAGTCACTATCAGAACTAGAGGAGAAGTTTCAGGTGTGGAAGCAAGGACTAGAATCGAAGGGCCTAGGAAGTTAGTTTTTGTATGTGGCAGATGTTCAGGAGCAATAAGCACTGAAAATGTGCAGAAAACAACTTCTGTCACATTCTAGGAAGAAAAACTAGATTTAATTGATAGCTTCCGCTATCTAGGTGACCAAGTTAGTAGTGTGGGAGGGTGCGCTGAAATTGTAGCTGCTAGAATAAAAATAGCCTGGGCAAAGTTCAGAGAGCTCTTACCTCTGCTGGTGACAAGTAGCCTCTCACTCAGAGTAAAAGGCAGACTGTATGACGCATGTGTACATGGCAGTGAAACATGGGCCATGACTGCTGAAGATATGCGTAGGCTCGCAAGGAATGAAGCCAGTACGCTCTGATGGGTGTGTAATGTGAGTGTGCATACTAGACAGAGTGTAAGTACCTTGAGAGAAAAGTTGAACCTAAGAAGCATCAGTTGTGGTGTGCAAGAGCGACGATTGCGCTGGTATGGTCATGTGGCGAGAATGGATGAGGATATCTGTGTGAAAAAGTGCCACATCTTAGCAATTGAGGGAACCTGTGGAAGAGGCAAGCTCAGGAAGACCTGGGATGAGGTGGTGAAGCACGACCTCCAAACATTAGGCCTCACCGAGGCAATGACTTCTGACTGAGACCTTTGGAAATATGCTGTGCGTTAGAAGACCCGGCAAGCCAAGTGAGACCTAAACCCAAGGCCTCTGCCAGGGATGTAGCCAGCCCATTTATGCGCACCTTTCCTTCATTGGACACTAAACTCCGCTTGCAAAGACCTGTTGGGGCAAGCGAAAGTGAAATCGTGATGGCACCTGAACTAGTGAAGCGCTAAGAGCACCGTTCGAGCGTGATCATTACCAGCGTTGCTTTCCTGGTACTTGTGCCGGTGGCATGTGAAAAGTCATTCGAGCGAGATCGTTGCCAGTGCCACGTGGCCGTTACCAGTACCGCCTGACTGGCCTTCGTGCCGGTGGCACGTAAAAGCACCTACTGCACTCTCGGAGTGGTTGGCGTTAGGAAGGGCATCCAGTTGTAGAAACTCTGCCAAATCAGATTGGAGCCTGGTGTAGCCATCTGGTTCACCAGTCCTCAGTCAATTCATCCAACCCATGCTAGCATGGAAAGCGGACGTTGAACAATGATGATGATGATGATATGTATATATATATATATACTCTTTTACTTGTTTCAGTCATTTGACTGCGGCCATGCTGGAGCACCGCCTTCAGTCGAGGAAATCGACCCCAGGACTTATTCTTTGTATTCGGTCTCTTTTTGCTGAACCGCTAAGTTACGGGGACGTAAACACACCAGCATCGGTTGTCAAGCGATGGTGGTGGTGGGGGGGACAAATACACAAACACACATACATATATATATATATATATACATATACATATATACGACGGGCTTCTTTCAGTTTCCGTCTACCAAATCCACTCACAAGGCTTTGGTCGGCCCGAGGCTATAGTAGAAGACACTTGCCCAAAGTGCCACGCAGTGGGACTGAACCCGGAACCATGTGGTTGGTAAGCAAGCTACTTACCACACAGCCACTCCTGCGCCTATATACATATATATATATACCGGAGTAAGCACATGAAATGTGCAACAAGGTGGAAAAAAGAGTACTCAAATACCAGAGGTAGAGTAATATGCTTTATTTAAAAGCAGCAGAAATATAACAAAAAAATCGTTACTCTGAGTTTCACGTTCCCGTTCATCGGAAAGTTTTCTAACAAAACTGTCCGATGAACGGGAACGTGAAACTCAGAGTAACGGTTTTTTTGTTATATTTCTGCTGCTTTTAAATAAAGTGTATATATATATATATATATATATATATATATATATATATATATATATACACACACACACAATGTCGTCTACTAATACCGAACCATTGTTTACACGCACTCATAAATGATACATTTATAACAGATAAGGGCAACCTCGAGAAGCGGGCCGCATAAGACATGGCAAATGATTAGGCGGGTCGCAGTAAAAGAAATTTTGTTAGGCATGCTATTCAGATAGCACTACAAGCCGCGATTTCTCTATGATTGATTTATAATTTTATACGCGTTGTTATTTTGTTTTGTTCTATTTAGCTATAGTAAGAATTATTCTATTTTTATTTTAAATCATAAGTATTTCTTAAGTTCCGTTCCGAACTGAAAAGCTAGCCTGGTTTTTAGCAAGTTCCTTTTATATTCTTATTCTAACAATTTACCATTTTATTGTAATTTAGTCGTAATTATGTATCCGTTTCTCATCTGCTAGTTCTTGTTAAATTATCACTGCATCTTCCTATCAGACTTCCACCTACTCTATTCTCTCTCTGCCTCTTCTAAAATAACACATGGCCAACTTTACATGCGAAAATCCCAAATCCACGGCGTAGGCACTCAGTCTTGTCTTCGCTATTCTGTAAACGAACTTCACCGGAATATAATATTTAAAGTTACATTTGTAAGCCCAATTACGTATCTTAATAAAACATGGAGCACGAAAATAAGAGCATGTGTTAGATTAGCGTTATAGTAAATAGCCTCAACAATTATATTCATTTGGATATAAATAACGGTAAACACTTTTAATTTCGGTCATGAAAACGACTGAGAATACTAGTTTTATAAGTTGGATGTAAAAATTTGTTTTGATATCTTGAATGTTGTTTGGGCTCTTATTTTTTTCATCTATTTTGCCATTAGTTCAGCTGTGTAAATATGACCGTTTGAGACCAACTTATACACACACACACACACATAAATATAATGTTATATATATATATATATATATGTCATTGTCTTCTTACTTTGTTTCTGCTACTAATAACAAATAGTCTCGATCTCGAGGTATTGTACAGAATATGACACTGTAAATGCGTAGTTGGGTTGTGTTATAATAATCATCGATCTAATATTTGTTGTCAGTGAGTATTGAAATATGTGGTTTAAAAATGTGCGCTCATGAAGTTTCAGTCCTCATTCTATACACTTCTAGTGAAAGTCTTCAGTGTTATTATCCAGTCTATTAAAAATCCCATCTTAGTTTTTGATCTGGTCTATCTATTTGTGACTAAAAGTAAAAATAAAATGGTACAAGTTTTGTTATAGGTTTTACAGATAGTGGAGTCAGAGAATACCAGTCAAAATGCCTCATCCATGCATTCCGAGTTCAAATCTCTGGATGTTTTGAAAAGCTCTCTTAAAGTGCTAAAGGAAAAGGATAGATTTCTTTCAAAGGAAAAGAATACATATTTTCCTTCGTTTTATTTTTATTATTATTATTATTATTATTATTATTATTATTATTATTATTATTAGAATATTTCTGTGTTTCATACCATAGAAATTTTTTTCGAAAACTTTCAGGTTTTCTGTTTTATTTTGCTTTAGTCTCCATTTTCGAACCGTTTCTCTTTCCTATTAGGTGTGAGACTTGAAGGGGTGTTCGGAAACACCGACAAATCTCATTAATGTTGATTGATGATATTACTTACCAGTCGATTAAATAGATTATCCCTTGTGTTTTTACTTGCCTTTCGGGTTCATAAAATAAAGTACCGGTCAAATGTTGGAGTTAATGTAATTGACTACCATCGCCTCCGTCCCCTTGCCCTTCCCCTCAAAATTCCTGACCTTGTACTTAAATCGATAATCATTATTATTGTTATTGTCATTTTTACTCTAATTTCAATATTTACAGTTAAATCTTCACTTTTGCAGGAATTTTTCCCCGGCACATTTTAACACCAACCAGTCATGTATCCAGTAAGTTGAATTTTATTATTTATTTATGGTGGCTGGGGCAAAATTTGTAATTTCTTATTTCATGTTATTTTTTCCCTATCTATTTGAAATCATTACCTTGCAAGTATTGCATCATCTTTTGGAGTAAAAATTGGTCAGCATAGTTGTTGAAGTTGAGAGAGTTTGAAACATAGTCAAGTGACAGGTACTTTTTTTTTTTTCTTTTTAAGAAATTTTTCTTCATCTTTGACCTGATTGTAATTGAGATTGCTAATAAAATATTTGAATAATTTTTGATGTTTAGCAGTCAAAATCTTTTTCTCTGTTGGATTCCAAGTCAATTTTCTCCCACACTAATGCCTAATTTGATAATCTTCAATATAAAGAAAAAAAGTCTTAAGTGGGACAAAATGAGTAATGACTAATTCGAATTTCTTCTTTTTAACTGTGTGGTGCGTAAATATATCGTGAAGATATATAAAAACATTTTTATGTCGAGTTTCGTTAATTTCATGTCATGTACCATTTTTCCATGATCCTCTTTCAATTTGACCTAGATATTTTAAATTTCTGTTGATGTGTATGAGTCTTTTCTCAAATGTAATCATGGAGAAGTGAGGAGACAAATTTACCTTTGGTTGTCTTATTCATTTTGGTTCAGCTAAATTTGTCTTTTATATGCTCAAAGAAAACGGGGATAATTTTCTGAAATAGTGTTCAGATTTATGTTAGTGTTTTTAATGCATTTAGAGACGGTTTAGCTGGTATAGTTTCTGTAAGGTTACACTTTTACTTGTTTCAGCAAATAAATCTCCCTCAAGCTACACTGTATCACCTTAAAAAAAGGACACATTGAAAATGTAGACCAGATTATAATAAAACAGAGTCCTTGGAAACTAGTGATATTCTCATGAACAAAAAGTAATATAAATGGAATATGTTATATGGCGTGAGGAAAAAGTCTAATATTTCAAGTGTTTACTCTTCAGAGAG
The DNA here is from genome assembly GCF_046866305.1 of Octopus bimaculoides. NCBI lineage: Eukaryota > Metazoa > Mollusca > Cephalopoda > Octopoda > Octopodidae > Octopus > Octopus bimaculoides. Next base: position 164,858,813 of record NC_142929.1, on the reverse strand, counting down.
AGAAAAAGCATCCAAAATGTTAGACTTCTCATCTTCATGGTATAAAATATATTCCACTGTGTGGATTGTTTGTAGTCCTGGATATACTGAATGAAGAATGTGATGCTGTTTATCATAGTTATGATCAATCAGAGTTGACCTGGGCCAAGTGACAACAATTGATTTTAAACAAATATTTAAAAAAACCTAGTATATATCTATAATTTAAAGATATGTGTTTAGGAATTAAATCTTAGGTCCTTGTGGATTTCATTTTATACATGTAGATTCTTTGCAATATTGTCCCACGTGTAGACTTTAATCATACCAAAATAAAAAACAGTTTAGTTGTTTAATTAAGGATTTTTATTCACAACAAATTTAATGTGTGTGTGTGAACTAAATTATAGCAAGTGTGTGTATATTGAATAACTGTGACACTTGTGCATTGATGTGGAACATTTAAAGAAAATGCTATAGAATGAAAAGAGTATAAACTGATAAATTATTTGTTTTGAAAGGCAGCTGTAAAATGAGTAGTAGTTACTTCTTGTAAGTCATTGAACTCAGGTACAACATAGATTATACAGAGATTAAAGTATTGATAAAACTTGAGGTAATCAAATAAAGCAAATGAAATCGGTATCCAAATTGCAAGCAGCTTGTGACAAAACTTGTCTGTCTCTCTCACTCTCACTCAATAATACATGCCATGCAGGGCTACTTATGTGTGTGTATATACATATGTGTATAAGTTGTTACATATATAAATGTCCACCTGCTCCAGAAATTAAGAATAGATATGATGCATCATCATCATCATTTAACGTTTGTTTTTCATGCTGGCGTGAGTTGAACAGTTTGACAGTGTTCAGTGAGTCAGAGTTTCATCAGGCCCAAATGTCAGCTTTGGCATGGCTTTGCTGGCTAATACCAACCACTTTTTTTTCCCTGTAACACTGGTATTAGTGAGGTCATCAGGTAACTTGCAAGACAAAGGAAAAAGCTTCTTCGACTGAGTAGGAGGAGGTGACTTTATGCCAGGTGTTGAGAGCTAAGTGGTACAAGGACAGACATAGGTGTCTTGCTATTGAGGAGTTACATGGCTACTCTACATTCTGTAAGGATGGGTAAGAGTAACTGGAAGGGAGATAAAGATGGTGGTGACAGGGTGCCAGAATGTACTCTTAACGTAAAAGATGTTGCTTATGAAAAGAATACAGATATTGGATCAGTTAGAAAGAGAGGGTAATTTCATAAAAGTGTGAGAGGAGAGTGACAGATGGTTAGAGATTGAACTAGTGGTGGATGTAGTAAGTGATTAAAAATGCATAGCTGTGGTGGATGGTAACTATAGAGAGATATAAGTGGCTCAGGAAAGAGGGGGGTGACAAGCAGCAACACAGGAGCTGTGGAGAGCAGCAATATCACATATATATGTAGATTGATCAGAAGGTAGGAAAATGATGTGCAGGGTGTGAGACTGGAGGGGATGAAGAGAGTGATGTTGCAGAAATGGAGGTACACAAAAGTGTCTATAGTGTGTGGGGCAACAAGTGGAGGCATCAAAAGCAGATATGAGAGGGTGTTGAGAATGACAACTTTACTTGTCTTCTGTACATGCTAGAAAAATGGAAATAATATTAGACATTGGCTATTTTTGTCACTGCATTTTTATTTCTACTGAGATTATTCTAATGCTCCATGTATTTGAGCCCAATCCAGCTCTCTTGACTAAAATATTTTTGTTTTCCCCAAATATTTTTGAAAAAGAAATTTTGAAGAAGAAACAATATTCTAAGGTTTAATAATATCTAAAGTAATTTTTAAAGTTGGTTTTATTATCAATTTAATATTTCATCTTATACTCAACAGCTGATGGAAACTTGTGTATTTATCACATATTCTTCCCAATGAAACATTCAACCATAATTTTTTTCGTTAACCCTTTTTATACCAACTTGCCTGAAATTGCCCTGGCTCTATGAAATAAGCTTCCTATTTTAAAGGGATCTAAATGAAAACTTTACTCCTAAATTTTATGTTACTTTATATTCCATACACCAGTTTAAAAAGGACAGTGATTTTATTTATAGTGTATTCCAAAAGAAATATGGTAACAAAAGAGTTAAATGTTTAGATTTCAATAGCACATACATATGAAGTAATCCTTAATTTAGAATTTAAAAGTTTTAGTTTGAATCCAGTCTGATAGTATGTAGACATTCAGAAAATAGATGCCTGAGGAAAATTAGAGATCAAAACTGGTTAAAACTTAGTGTATTTCTTAAACTTTACATCTCTAAACATAAAGTAAAATAGTCTGAAAAATTATGATTACTCTTGTTATTTGAATGATTTCATTTTTTTATACCTGATTTATCTGCAGGTGAGAATGCCAAGTGAAGAGGGCAAACATGGTGATGGTGGAGACCAGAAGCCTGTGTCTCAGAATAATTCTAGTCTGTCATCAACAGCACCTCCACCAACTTCAGCAACTGGCGGAACTGGCACAAAATCACAATCACAACCCATGGTAAGCGTTCTTCATCACTTCTTTCTGAAAGTGTTTTTCAAATGAATTGAAACTTTGTGTTAGTTAAACAGAGATTGCAGTACAATGTCCACAAACATTTTGGGTTCTCTTAGATTAACTAGGTTAGTTGTTAGAGGGAAATCTGCAGAAAAAGGTGGTTTTCAGAGTTACGTAATTTAAAGTGTATATGTGATTTATAAAGAGTTATCTGTTCAGGGGAAATGGATCACACCTCGTAGTTATAGTGTATTCTTCAGTTTCTGGCATTTAACCCTTTTGTTACTAACCCGGCTGAAACCGGTTCTGGCTCTGAGTACAAATGTTTTGTTTTCATTTGTTTTGAATTTAAATCTTCCACCAAACCTTAGTCACAATTTATGTTCCTAACACTAGCTAAATGATAACTAAGTTATTTTACTAAATTCTTTGTTATTTTTAAAGTAATTGAAAGAAACACAGAACATCTCAGAATAAATACAGTAGCGAAATGTTCGACAATGTTTATCATTCCTTATATGAGTGTAGCCTCTACAGTTTACAAGAGACTTCAGAATAATAAATAACATTGTGTATTATTTGTGTGTGTGTGTGTGTGTAAATAATAATAACAGGCAGAAAGCAGGTGTGGTATTCAAAGCCTTATAGGACATATATTTCATCAAGATGCTGAAATAATTGCATAACAGTAGTAGGAGCTTGATGCAACCATGAACTTCACCTCAGTGTTCTGCAATATATAGCTTCAGATATATACGTTCCACCCCACTATATAAATTATCAACAACCTTGTATGTCTCATAGGATTGCAGAGGACAAAATAAAGCATCATATTAAGGAAGTCTGGCTAATTCCATGTTTCCCTCAAAACCAAATATGTCTGGCATAAGAGAGAGAGAGAAGAAAAAACTTATAAAATCATAAAAAGATGTGTAAAAGGAGAAGAACAATAATCAAACTACTGTTTATTATTACCGGTGTAATGTGTTTATTATTACGAGCATAACGCCCCTTGCAAGGTTCATATATATATATATATATATATATATATATATATATATATATATAGCCTTCAGGTAGATGGCCCTGCTCGGTCTGTAGAAAAGGTGGAGATAGAAACTCCATAAGATGTACTCAGTGTAAGCTAGGGACACATAAGAGGTGCAGCAATATCAAAGGAAGGTTAACAGGGAAAATAGTGTTTGTGTGTGGAAGGTGCACAGGTACAATAAACACTATAAATGTACAGAAAATAGACTCCATCAAATGCCAAGCAGGGGAAAGCTAGAAGTAGTTATTAGCTTCTGTAATCTATGTGACCAAATCAGTTGTGGAGGTGGATACTCCAAGATGGTCCTAGAATAAGAATTGGCTGGGTAAAGTTCAGAGAGTTACTACTTCTGTTGATAACAAAGAGCTTCTCCCTCAGAGTGAAAGGCAGACTGTATGATGTTTGTGTGCAAACATCCATGCTACACAGCTGTGACTGCTAAGGATATGCGTAAGCTTGAAAGAAATGAAACTAGTATGCTTTGCTGGATGTGCAATGTCAGTGTGCATGTACGATAGGCATCAGATGTGGTGTGCAAGAGAAACGGCTGCATTGGTATGGTCATGACTTGGATGAATGTGAACAGTTGTTTGAAGAAGTGCCAATCTCTACCAGTGGAAGGGGGAAACCCAGGAAGACATGGGATAAGATGGTGAAACATGATCTTTGAACATTAGGCCTCACAGAGGCAATGACTAGTGATGATTTATTGTCCCTGCCTTGCCCCAGCTCTACTTGTTTCATTTGGCTCAAATTTAGGTCTGCTTTAGTCTACAAGATCCAAAAGTTTTAAATCCGTTTCTTCTAATGATAGCATTGTTGTTTCCAGTTTGCACTACTAAGTTTGCTGATTCTGGTTTCAAACTATTATCCTTTTTTGTACCATACTTCTGATCTGTGGAATAGGCTATATAGGATACAGTACATGGATTTGACATCCCATCAAAGCAGCAAGACTTTCTAACCTGTCCACGGGAAGAATGATATGGTAACTGAACGATGGTCACAATAAAAACAACTTTTCTCTTTTGAGATATAATATCTTTAATACCATTTGACAGCAGTCTTTTATAAGAGTAAATTTTCTATAGATAAGAGCAGGGATTATCAACATGAAATTGTGGAACTTTGTGTGACACTAGGACCTTGGATACATTAGTCCAAGGGAAAGATACTTATAATGCCAACATAATTTATGTCCACTGAAATTAAATAATAGGTGGTCTTTTGTTTGTTTGTTTTTTAAGATTCTGATGCAAAAAGCACTTTTGAAAAATAATAAAGTTTTACTTAATGTTGATGATTTTACAGCTGGTATACTTTTTACCCTTTAGCATTCAGATTTCTTTGTCATGTGTATTGTTTTTATTTGCATTGTTTTGAATGAATCACACATTATTTTGTAGCTTCAAGATTTCAATGATGTACTCTTCTTACTTGTTTCAGTAATTTGATTGCGGCCATGCTGGAGCACCGCCTTTAGTCGAGCAAATCGACCCTAGGACTTATTCTTTGTAAGCCTAGTACTTATTCTATTGGTCTCTTTTGCCGAACCGCTAAGTTATGGTGACGTAAACACACCAGCATCAGTTGTCAAGCAATGTTGGGGGGACAAACACACATATATATACATATACATATATACGACGGGCTTCTTTCAGTTTCCGTCTACCAAATCCACTCACAAGGCTTTGGTTGGCCCGAGGCTATAGTAGAAGACACTTGCCCAAGATGCCACGCAGTGGGACTGAACCCAGAACCATGTGGTTGGTAAGCAAGCTGTTTGTATATTTTTAGAAAAACATTGTAGAGTAGGTGTGAGAGATGGGATTTGGTCAGTTTTAACATAAGACAGATACAATATTTGGGCTATATATGGCCAGATTAAACGTAAAAGGATTAAGCCTCCATTACAAAAGTTCAGAAGTCACTTTTAAATTTGATTTTTGCTTCATTTAGGATGTATGAACTTTTACAATGGATTTTAGACAGCAGTTATAATAAATCTGGTTAAGCACTTCTTTTCTATACATCTTAACACTAAAGAAATGTCAGTAAATATATACTGAGAGATTTTCTGGGATTTCATAGCCCAAAATTAGAGGTGTGCATTATACATATTCATCAATGATGATGATGATGATGAATACATACTCATCATCATCATTGTTCTAATATCATCTGTTCTATGCTTGTATGGGACAGAGTTTTCTATGGTCAGATGCCCTTCCTAAAATCAATCTCTTCCTACAAATCAATCCCTACCTGTTTCCAAATAAAACACAAACCCCTTCAAGTAGATGGCCCTGCTCAGTATGCAGTAAAGGAGTAGGTAGTAACTCTATAAGATGTACCCGGTGCAAGCTATGGACACATAAGAGGTCCAGCAATATCAAAGGCAGATTAACTACAAAGTTAGTCTTTGTATATGGCAGATGTTCAGGTGCAATAAACACTGTGAACAAACAGGAAACAACTTCTATCTCATCCCAGGGAGAAAAACTAGAGGTAGTTGATAGCTTCCGCTATCTGGGTGACCAAGTTAGTAGTGGGGGTGGGTGCGCTGAAAGTGTAACTGCTAGAATAAGAATAGCCTGGGCCAAGTTTAGAGAGCTCTTACCTCTGCTGGTGACAAAGGGACTCTCACTCAGGGTAAAAGGCAGACTGTATGACACATGTGTACGAACAGCCATGCTACATGGCAGTGAAACATGGGCTGTGACTGCTGAGGACATGCGTAAGCTCGCAAGGAATGAAGCCAGTATGCTCCGCTGGATGTGTAATGTAAATGTGCATACCCATCAGAGTGTAAGTATCTTGAGAGAAAAGCTGAGCATAAGAAGCGTCAGTAGTGGTGTGCAAGAGAGACGATTGCGCTGGTTTGGACATGTGGTGAGAATGAATGAGGATAGCTGCGTGAAAAAGTGCCACTCCCTAACAGTTGAGGGAACCCGTGGAAGAGGTAGGCCCAGGAAGACCTGGGCTGAGGTGGTGAGGCAAGACCTTCGAACATTGGGCCTCACCGAGGCGATGACTACTGACCGAGACCTTTGGAAATGTGCTGTGCATGAGAAGACCCGGCAAGCCAAGTGAGATCATTGCCAGTGCCCCTGGACTGGCTCTTGTGCGAGTGGCACATAAGATGTACCATCCTGAGCGTGACCGTTGCCAGTACCGCCTGATTGACCTTGTAGGGTTTTCGAGCAAGATCGTTGCCAGTGCCCCTGGACTGGCTCTTGTGCGGGTGGCACATAAAAGACACCATTTCGAGTGTGGCCGTTTTCGTGCGGGTGACACGTAAAAGCACCCACTACACTCTCTGAGTGGTTGGCGTTAGGAAGGGCATCCAGCTGTAGAAACTCTGCCAAATTAGATTGGAGCCTGGTGTAGCCATCCGGTTGCACCAGTCCTCAGTCAAATCGTCCAACCCATGCTAGCATGGAAAGCGGACGTTAAACGATGATGATGATGATGATAATAATCTTCTAGTTCAGCAAACAAGACAGTCCAGACATAGCTATGCAGAGAACTGGAAACAGATACCACAGTTTGAATGAATCTTTTGTTTATAGAGGTCACACAACATTTGCTTGCAGTGGATCGCAAGCAAATGACACCAACCATATGGACAGTGAGCCATTGTTTACAATCAGTGAACATATAGGAAGATGAAGGGAACTATGAACTTACACGAACACATGCACACACATGCATATGCACACAACAGGTTTCCTTTAGTTTCTGCTTACCAGATCTATTTATAAGGCTCTTGTTAGCTCAGGGTTATAGTAGAAGACACTTGTCTAAAGTGCCACATAGTGGGGCTGAACCTGAAACCATGTGGTTGGGAAATGAACTTCTTAATCACACAGCTGTATCTGCACTGAACCTAATTAAAATAACATTCTCCATTTAAAATTGGCTAACTTTGAAAAAGAAAAAATAGTGTAATATCCAATAGGCACAGGTGAGGTTGTGTAGTGAAAAGCTTGCTTCTCAACCACATGGTTCTGGGTTCAGTGCCACTGTACGGCACCTTGGGCAGGTGTCTTCTACTATAACCTTGGGCTGACCAAAGCCTTGTGAGTGGATTTGGTAGACAGAAATTGAGAAAAACCTGACGTGTGTGTGCATACATCTTAGAGCCTGTATTTACATCCCTCATAACTTAGTGGTTTGACAAAAAAGTAACCAATAAAATAAGTACCAGACTTAAAATTAAAATAGTACTTGGGTATCAATTCATTCAACTAAAATTCTTCAAGGCAGTGCCCCAGCAAAGCTGCAGTCTGATGACTGAAACAAGTAAAAGAATAGCTTTTTTTCCCTCCTATTTAGAACCTCCCAGTCTGTGCTAACATAAACAGAGGAGAGGGCATTCTGACATTAATGTCTTTATCGAGAGCATTAAACTAAGCCAGATGTGTTCATTCTGTTACACTTACTGCTGTATTCTATTTTATATATACTAATTTCTACAAATGAAGTGTTAGAATTATTTCTTATCAAAACAATGCAGCCCCAATTTCTTTCAATCTCACTATTTCAGTTTGGCAGAAAATAGGTTTTGTTTCATTATGAAAACCTTGTTGGGAGATTTTGTTTTCATGTTCTTTAATATAATGAGCTAATAACATTTTATTAAACTGATGTTAAATTCTTCTTTTTCTTACTGTGATGAAATTGGTTTGTGAAAGATTTCTAATCATAATTATAATAAATTCTTTCTAATTACATTTTCTTGTAGAAACCTAATTATACACTAAAATTTACTCTTGCTGGTCACACCAAAGCAGTTTCTTCAGTCAAGTTCAGTCCGAATGGAGAATGGTTAGCTAGTTCGTGTAAGTTTTCTTCCCTAAATTCTTCATTGATTGATGATTGATTCTTTAAGATTACCATAGAAAAAATAAAAGCCTATCTACTCTGTTTGCCTGATCACTCCAAACTTAAGATTTATATTCTAGAAATCAAATGTAGCATGAAGTTAATTTTATAAATCTTTGTCTCTTGTATTATACAAGGTCTGATCAATAATTATCTAGACTGTTGCCATAGTAACAAAGCTAAAGCCCGCAGCGTGAAGCTGCTTGGCACAGATTGACCTTGACCTCTGTTCTGCATGTGCTTTAAGTTTTCAAGTTCTAGCTCACTTCCGCTGTTTACAACAGTTCTTCAAAGTAATGTAACATGTGATTGTTGCATTGACCATGACAGAGAAAGTTGTCATGGCGATACCTGCTCAGAGACCTACACAAAGTTGCAGGAAGTGTATGGAGAGGAGTGTATGAGCGACACACAAGTGTACGAGTGGTTCAGAGGTTTCCAAGATGGCCAAAAAAATGTCGATTGTGATGAACGTTCTGGGAGACCAGCAACCAGCAGAACTGAGAAAAACATCACAGATGTGTGTGCAGCTGTGAGGGGAAATCATTGAATCATCATCTGTGAATTATCAGAGGATGTGCAGATTAGTTACAGTTCAGTTCAGTCCATCATTACTGAAGATTTGGGTATGAGACGTGTGTCTACGAAGTTTGTGCCAAAACTGCTTTCAGATGACTAGAAAGACACAAAATCTCCTTGATTGTGTCAAGAATGATGAAAATTTTGCATAGGCCTCTGAGCAAGTACCGCCAAACTTTTAGCAAAATTTGATGCAGATTCTCTGCTCAACTTTCTCTGTCGTGGTCAATGTGATGAACACACACTACACACATTACTTCCAAGCACAGCTGTAAACAATGGAAGTAAGCTAGAACGTTAAAATTTAGTGTGCATGCACAGCGAAGTTTAAGGCCAATCTGTGCCAAGCAGCCTCACTCTGTATGCTTTAGCTTCATTACTATGGTAACAGTCTGGATACTTATTGATCAGACCACGTACATATTTTATAAATGTATTATATTGGTGGGTGGGTGGGTGTTTTTAATGTTTAATAAATAGTCTTAGACAAAAATTTCTATTTAATTTCAGCTGCTGATAAATTAGTCAAGATTTGGGGAGCATATGATGGGAAATTTGAGAAGACTATCAGTGGACATAAACTGGTATTATTTTTTGTGTTTTATTGCATTTGATGTATTTTATTTATTTGCTTTATGAAGAATATTTATATTAATTTGCTTTAACTTAAAGATTCCACTTAGGACATGTGGTGAATAAGGAGTTCTTAAAGGACTTTAATGATTAGTTGTCACCCTGTAATAGTCCAATGTATTATTGTGTAATGGTTGTTGCTACTAGTATTTTTTAATCTATATACAAAGTCAATGCGCACCCTGTTTCACTTACTTCATCTAACAGTGGCTATCTCTCTTGGACTGATGTTGTTCAGCTGGTGAACATTTGTGCATCAAGAATTTAATATTGAATAAACTGTATTAACACAATAGCCATCACATGTAATCTGTACTCTGAATACAATATGTGAAAGCTGATCTAAAGTCAAGTACTGCCATGGCATTTCTACCATAGAATAGTAAAGTATTTTTGGCATAACTACAGAGTTGTACCCACCAGACTTTGGAAGGTCATAACATTCAGAAAAATGAATATTTTTTAATGAAATTTTCTATGCATATAGTATTTATTATGTAGATTCCAAATATACAAAAGTTTCCGGTGAAAGTGTTTTGGAATGAGGGTGGGGGACAATTTTCGGAAATTCCAACAGAGTCCACTTAAATTCTTCTTAACTTCTGGAAAATTAATATTTTTTCGTAAAATTTTCTACAAATATACCTTGATGTATGTACATTTCGAGCATGTAGGAATTTTGAAGGAAACAACTGCAGGTTATTTTTGAGAAGTGTTCCCCACTCGGTGGTGTTTCGGAGCAAGTCGTCCATATTTGTTTCATTTTTCTCTATTATGTGCGTATGTGCATCCGTAGATTTCTAATGAAGTAATAAGCAGAAAAGAGAAGCCGTCATAAGAAAACTTACGTTAAAAACAACATGCAAACGATTTTTTTTTCTCAATAGAAGTAAATTCCAAAGTAAACGTTTCTAGTAGAGAAGTAGAAGAGAACAGAAGCAGCGTATTACTTCATTACAAATCTACAGATGCACATACGCACATAATAGAGAAAAATGAAACAATTATGGAAGACTTGCTCCGAAACACCACCGAGTGGGGAACACTTCTCAAAAATAACCTGCAGTTGTTTCCTTCAAAATTCCTACATGCTCGAAATGTACATACATCAAGGTATATTTGTAGAAAATTTCACGAAAAAATATTAATTTTCCTGGAAGTTAAGAAGAATTTAAGTGGACTCTGTTGGAATTTCCGAAAATTGTCCCCCACCCCCATTCCAAAACATAGAAAATTTCATTAAAAAATATTCATTTTTCTGAAAGTTATGACCTTCCAAAGTCTGGGGGGTACAACTCTGTAGTTATGCCGTATTTTTTAGTTGAGGTTAATTACTGTAGTGATATAACTAACACTGCAAGTTAAACCATTTCTCAATTTTACGATGCTGCCACTGTTTATAGTAGTGGAGTTATTCCTACTCTTGTGCTACCTAGTAACAGTGAGGCAGGCTGGACCATTTTGGGGTTAAGTACCTGGCAAATAACGGTACAAAATACCAACATTACACCTAAGTTGTTTAACACTCTTTATACTCATGAGTGTTTACAAATAACAAATCTTCAAGATGCTAGAATCAAAAATGTTTCTGCCACATTTGAAAGTATATGTTTGTGTTTGCATAGATTTTAAATGCTATATTCACAGTCATTATTGCTTACTATCAAAAGTTCATTGTTTGCAGGGTATTTCAGATGTAGCCTGGTCTACAGACAGTCGACTACTTGTCAGTGCCTCTGATGATAAAACACTGAAAATATGGGAACTGACTTCAGTAAGTAAATTGTATAATTTTTTTTTTGTTATCAATAGTTAAAGGATGACTGATAAATCTTTAATTGTAATGATTGCAATTGCAATCTCAAAGCTGTTGTAGTTTCTAGTTTGGTTGATACTATTTCAGTATTGTCTAGTTCCAATATTTACAATGTTGCATTAACTCAGGATTGTTGTTTCCTCTTCCCCTTGTTTCAGGGCAAATGTATGAAGACATTAAAAGGACATAGTAATTATGTATTTTGTTGTAACTTTAACCCACAGTCAAACCTCATTGTATCTGGTTCAGTAAGTTATAATCTTTTCTTTCTTTTATTCTCTTATCACAGTTTGTTAATACTACTGCTTATAATAAAAATAATGATAATAATAAGGGTTGATAGTAACAGTTAATTCTCCTTTATACATCAAATGATGATGTTATATCTCTCTCTCCTCTTTTCTCCATCTCTATCCCCTATATGTTAACATTACATAGATTCTCCACATTCAATAGCCATACCTAGCTGCACTTAAGCTCACACTCTTTGCACATGTTACATGCATTAACTTGGTGTATGCTTTTAATACCCAGCCAATCCTTTCAGCTCATTTGTACTTTGCTTCTTAAATTAACATTGTAAATTGAATAGATCATGCATGCTTTATTTCTCACCAGTATCACACTTCTTACACAACCTTAATATGTCTGTCTTTTACAACACAAGATAAATTATTGCCAACAGAATCTCCTTCCTTATTCTTGTGGCAATGTTATCACTACAGCTGTCCCCAGCAATCCCATAGTTAACAGAAAATTACTATGCATATTAATCTCTCTTAACAGTACAGAGATTTCAACTGGGCAGTTTCTGAAAATTCACACTTTCGCATGAATTGTTAGGGTGGACAAACAAAATTAATGATATGTATTTTGCTACAACATCAGTTGAAGAATTAAAAACCATTGTTGATTGGTCATCAACTGACTTAATCATTCACTCTCTCACACCTCTGCTTCAAAAAGTAAAGATTTAATACATGATACAAATAAGTTTACTTCTATGAACTAACTCTCTTCTCTAAATTCAACTAGTTTGATGAGAGTGTCCGAATATGGGATGTAAAGACAGGAAAATGTTTGAAGACTCTCCCTGCTCATTCAGACCCAGTAACAGCTGTGAGTATCTTTATTATTTCAAACAACATACTTAAGTGACCATGAAACTATTTCTTTTTTTAACTGTCACAGCTAAGGCCATACTGAAACACTGATTTTAAATAATTATGAACTATGTGTTGTACTTATAGATAATTTATGCTTCTTTAATGTGTATGTATACCCTTCGCTTAATTAGAACTAGAGCTTCAGACCAGCAAGGAGATCTAAGTGTTTGCTTGATATGCTAGAAATAGCAAGCAAATCTTTTTCAAATCATACCCATCCACTCTTTTACAAAAGAAGACAAGGGTATATTGGCTAAGGGAATTCTAGATAAAGTATCTAAAGAAAATGGGTTGTTCATGATTGGATCTGTGCCTTTGACCATAAGCTTGCTCTGATCAGAGTTGTCATGGTGTTAACAACATCAAGTAGGGACTCTTAGAAAATAATCATGAGTAAGAAATGTTTTAGTATTGAAGTTCTCCTACACCACCGACTCAGTCAACATTTTGTTTTCAAGATTTTTTTATATTAATGATATTTTTCACAGTACCGCCTGACTGGCCCTCGTGCCGGTGGCACGTAAAAGCACCCACTACACTCTCGGAGTGGTTGGCGTTAGGAAGGGCATCCAGCTGTAGAAACTCTGCCAGATCAGACTGGAGCCTGGTGCAGCCATCTGGTTCGCCATTCTCAGTCAAATCGTCCAACCCATGCTAGCATGGAAAGCAGACGTTAAACAGTGATGATGATGATTTATTACTTTTAATTTTCATAATTTAAGTTTATCACCATTGTTTTAATATCCACTTCTCCATACTTGTATGGGTCAGATGGAATTTGTTGAGACAAGTTTTCTATGACCAGATGCTTTTCCTGTTGCCAACCCTCATCTGTTCCTAGTAAGGTAATATTCCCCATAGGCAGACATGTTTTTGCAAAAGATTGGAAACAAAGGGCACTGTTTGTATGACAGTGACTCTTGTTTACAGCAATCATGCCATTTCACGACAGGAAACACTAATACAACACACACACACATGCACAATAGACTTTTTTCAGTTTCCAATTACCATATCCACTCATAAAACTTTGGCTGGTTTGGGGCTATAGTAGAAGTCATTTGCCCAAGGTGCCATGCAGTGGGACTGAACCCAAAACTATGTGGTTGGAAAGTAAGCTTAACCACACAACCTCACTTGTAAACTGTGGGGGTTAAGAAAATTGGTTTATCAAATTAATTAGAAACATTTTGTCTTTATAGGTTCATTTTAACAGAGATGGTTCCCTCATTGTATCCAGTAGTTATGATGGACTGTGGTAAGCTAGAAAACATTTTTTAATATGCTTATGGAATACCAAAATGTTTTATTTTGTATTTCTCATGTTCTTGTTCTCATTCTAATTTCTTGTTTGTCTCCTCTATTCAAGTCGTATCTGGGACACAGCATCAGGACAGTGTTTAAAGACATTAATTGGTGAGTTTTGATTTTGGAAGATTATTCTTTACTTATGTGAGTTTGAAATAGTTCAAATGTTAATATATCTACAGTAATACACACACAGAATGTAACTCCTTATTTATTATTGGTTCAAGTTGTGCTACTATGATGATGGAACTTACAGAAGATATCAAACCTCCCATATCTAGCCAATGAATGAACCTTTACATTATTGCTCAACTCACTAAAAATAGCAGCCAAATCTCTCTCAGACAACACTGCTGTTTTTCCAAATGCACACTTTGAAAAATGTAGTCTGTGCTGCTCAGTATCTAGAAAGGTGATCGTGACATGAACACTTTTGTTCATAGGTCTCTTTCACAATATCAAAAAACATATCACTCCTCAACAGGATATTGTAGAGGTAGTTAGTGACTGACACTGCAAACAATAAAGGGATGGGAGGGGCAATGTAGACATAAGTAATATTTTCTTTTCTTTTTTCTTTTGTTATTCATCTTTTGTTCTTTTTCTTTTATCTGAAAAAGAAATTTATAATTTATCTTGGATAGTGTTTATGTGTGGAGCATCTTTTGTTTGTCTTTTCTATTGCATCATTTCATTATTCATTATTCCTATGTTACATAGGTAGGCAAATATATTTGTAATTTTGTATATTTATACACACACACAATAAGGATTAAATTTATATTTACAGATGATGACAACCCTCCAGTATCATTTGTGAAATTTTCACCAAATGGAAAATATATTCTTGCTGCTACACTTGATAAGTAATCATTTTTCTTCTATTCACTGCATTCACATGTGTTATGCCTCTTCCTATCTACAGTTTTATTGGTACTTCCTCTCAGTCCTGTGAAACACACCCTACATACATGCATCCTCACGTACACATGTATGCAAACCACATAATGTTATTTGTTGAATATTTTTTTAACAATTGGATAATGCCCCGCGTCTACCACTAGCCATTTGAATATTTCTTGCACTAGAAACATCAACTGAATTTCTGTCCAATGTCCACGAACTACTATAACATAGTTTCTTCGTGGTTGTTCTACCTCCTAGGAATAACAACCAAATATCCCTATACTCAGGTAAGCTGTATCAAACAGTTTGGAACCTTGTTCAAAACTATGTCACATTATTGCTGATAATACTGTAAAATGATCAATTTACATAGCCACAGAAAAAAGTTGGATGCACAAAAGCTGAAGTAAGTTTTCTGCTAGACAGACCAAATACCAGTTACACAAATGTTAAAGTGGAGTGTCAAGCAGGTTGCAGGCAGAATAAATACTGGTTATACAAAGGTACAGCTGATTGTAGATCCACCAGATCCTAGATACAAAAGATATGGGTGTTGTTTCTGGTAGACCAAATACTGGTTATACAAAAGGTGCAGTATGGTTTGTGGAAGATTGCAGGTTGACTAAATACTGGACATACACAAAATATAATGGAGTCTATTAGACCAAGTACTTAATAGACAAAAGGTGCAGTGGACTCTATAACAGACTGGACATTTTCGACTGTATTTAACAGCTTTAGAAGTATGTATGTCTTCATTGTTTTAAGGTGTCCTCCATGCTTGCTGCATAGGTCAGATGAGTGGACGTTGGGGTAGTGTTTTTGCTGCTGCATGCCTTTGTTTTTACCATCCCTACTTATTTCTAAGTGGGGTAATAATCTCCCAGTCTATGAAACAACAAACAGCCTGGACATGTCTTATGTGGAAAATTGGAAACAGATGACATAAGTTGAAAGAGCCTTTTGTTTGCAAAGATAGCTTATGTCAGTAAGCCCAGATATGCTTTCATAGTGGACTGCAAGCAAATGACACCATCAGGAAACCAGTCATTACAAACCAGTAAATATGAGTGAAATAGAAACTCACTCACACAAACACACATATATATGATCCTCTCTTGTGTTTCTCTCTGTCATTTGCCACAGTCTTTTCTATTTTGCCCACTTGGCAAGAAACATCAGCTGAATTTCTTTCCAGTCGCCACAAACTACTATAACATAGGGAGCTTCTGCATGGTTGTTTAATATCTTAGGAATAAAACTAAATATTGCTATAGTCATTTGATTGATAATTTTATTTTTCAGTACTCTCAAGTTGTGGGACTACAGCAAAGGAAAGGTAAGTACATAATTACTCTTAAATTTTGGCAGAGTGGTTAGAATGTTGGATAAAATATTTTACAATATTTGTTCCAACTTTCTGTGCTTTCTGTTCAAATCATGCCAAAGACAAATTTACCTTTCATCCATTTGTGGATTGAGTAAATTTCAAAAGCCTTTAATTGGTTGCCTTGCAGTAGGCCATGGTGAGTTCTCACCATGGCCTATTTGGCAGACTTAATTTGTCACCTGTTTTAACACATTCACCTGGTATTTTGAGTGGCTTTAGCAAAGTCCACTCTACTGCAAGGATTTAAGCCAGGTTTCCAGATTGAAGCTACCTTCCTCCATCTTGTCCACCTGATGATTGTGATATATATATCATTATAATCATCCACTTTTCCATACTTTCATGGACGTAAAGACAGTGACTATATGTATATATATATATATATATAGTACAGTGACTATGTATATATATATATAGTTATGGTATATTCTGTTAGGAATGTAGTAGAGTACAGTATAAAGCTTGCACACTTTCAGATTTATCCTGTGCTATCCAGTAGTAATATTATATGTACTTCCAGGTTTGTATTTAGGCATTTGTTGTATATGAGTAGATAAAATTGCTACAATTGTTTCTATGCAATGTAGTTTTCCAGGTGTGCAGGTACTCGATTATGCAACTGTTTCCCTGCATTTTGAGATCTAGTTGTGTTTCCTCAGGTCATATGTAAATGTCATCTCTGTAAGTTCAAAATCCTTGGCTTCAAGAACATCCTCTCTGTCGTGGCCTGAATTTAGTAGTAGTTACTACTAGATCTTGGATGTTGGACTACTTGTTAATCCTAGTAAAACCAAGTTCATTAATCACAATCAATAAGGATTCATCACCATCAAGGAGACACCATCAATCAAGTTGATGGTTTCACGTGCCTCAATTCTGAGATAGTCACATCTGAAAAGGATGCCCTAAACAAACTGGATGTTGTTTGACAATTCACCCTGTCAGACAACCTGAAGAGGAATTTTTTCTGTGCAACAGTAGTCAATCTTTTTATATGGAGCAACAGCCTGAACTCTTAGCAAAAAGCTACTCTTTTTGCATACATTGAAAACCTAGAAGAAATGTGTTCATATTCTTATAATTCACTATTATATATAAAAGCTTTCTAAATTTTAAGATATATATATAAAGGAATGCCCCTTGTTATGGGAACAGCGTGTTCCTGAAAAAGTTGCTGTAACATGAAATTCTCATAACTTGAAATTAATTTTTCCATGATTTTCATGTTAATTAAGTGATGCTGCATTGTAATGGATTTTTTTTTTTAATTATTATTATTTTTTTTTTTTGAGACAACTGTAAACAACACACCCATTTTTATGCCTGAAAATAGCAATTTCTAATCTTAGACAATACAATATGTAAAGACAGTGTAGGAGAGAGAATAGTGATGTTGTAGGAGAGAAATGTGTTCGCATGGATGATGGTACGCTTGCATTAAATGAGGATGCAAAGAAAGAGGTCTGGAGATGCCACTACGATAGATTGCTTAATAAAGAGAATGAATGGGAGAAAGAGAGCCTGCCTTATGTCGACCCAATAGAGGGACCAGCTATCCGAGTTGATAGTACCAGGGTAGATAAAGCAATTAAGAGTATGAAGACTGGGAAAGCCCCCGGCCCATCAGGAATCACTGCAGAGATGCTCAAAATATCTGGCAGTGTTGGCTATAGCCTAGTCACCCGTATTACGAACCAGGTGATACACGAAGGAGTCATACCCTATGACTGGTGTAGCAGCATCATAGTCAACTGCTACAAAGGTAAAGGGGACGCTTTAGATACAAATAATTACAGAGGCATCAAGCTGTTAGATCAGGTTATGAAAGTTACAGAGAGGGTCATAGCCCAACTAATTAGGGAGCGAATCAATTTAGATGAGATGCAGTTTGGGTTCGTGCCAGGTAAAAGCACTACTGATGCCTTATTTCTAGTGAGACAGTTGCAAGAGAAATACCTAGCTAAGGATAAACCTCTGTACCTGGCTTTCGTTGACATGGAGAAAGCCTTTGACAGGGTCCCCCGAGCCCTTATCTGGTGGTCAATGAGGAAACTTGGGATAGAAGAATGGTTAGTGAGAGCTGTGCGAGCCATGTACAGAGATGCTGCCAGTAAGGTGAGGGTTGGAAATGAGTACAGCAATGAATTCCGGGTAGAGGTAGGGGTCCACCAAGGTTCCGTCCTCAGCCCCCTATTATTTACCATAGTCCTCCAGGCAATCACAGAGGAGTTCAAGACAGGTTGCCCCTGGGAGCTCCTCTATGCTGATGACCTTGCCCTAATTGCGGAGTCACTATCAGAACTAGAGGAGAAGTTTCAGGTGTGGAAGCAAGGTCTAGAATTGAAGGGCCTTAGAGTCAACCTAGCTAAAACCAAAATCCTAATAAGTAGGAAGGTAGATAAAACACAAACCCCTTCAGGTAGATGGCCCTGCTCAGTATGTAGAAAAGGAGTAGGTAGTAACTCTATAAGATGTACCCGGTGCAAGCTATGGACACATAAGAGGTGCAGCAACATCAAAGGCAGGTTAACTAGCAAGTTAGTTTTTGTTTGTGGCAGATGTTCAGGTGCAATAAAGACTGCAAACAAACAGGAAACAACTTCTATCTCATTCCAGGGTGAAAAACTAGAGGTAGTCGATAGCTTCCGCTATCTGGACGACCAAGTTAGTAGTGGGGGTGGGTGCGCTGAAAGTGTAGCTGCTAGAATAAGAATAGCCTGGGCAAAGTTTAGAGAGCTCTTACCCCTGCTGGCGACAAAGGGACTCTCACTCAGAGTAAAAGGCAGACTGTATGACGCATGCGTACGAACAACCATGCTACATGGCAGTGAAACATGGGCTGTAACTGCTGAGGACATACGTAAGCTCGCAAGGAATGAAGCCAGTATGCTCCGTTGGATGTGTAATGTCAATGTGAATACCCGTCAGAGTGTAAGTATCTTGAGAGAAAAGCTGAACATTAGAAGCATCAGTTGTGGCGTGCAAGAGAGACGATTGCGCTGGTATGGACATGTGGTGAGAATGGAGGAGGATAGCTGCGTGAAAAAGTGCCACACCCTAACAGTTGAGGGAACCCGTGGAAGAGGTAGGCCCAGGAAGACCTGGGCTGAGGTGGTGAGGCAAGACCTTCGTACATTGGGCCTCACCGAGGCGATGACTACGGACCGAGACCTTTGGAAATGGGCTGTGCGTGAGAAGACCCGGCAAGCCAAGTAAGATCGTTGCCAGTGCCCCTGGACTGGTTCTTGTGCGGGTGGCACATGAGATGCACCATTTTGAGCGTGGCCGTTGCCAGTACCGCCTGACTGGCTCCTGTAGGATTTTCGAGCGAGATCGTTGCCAGTGCCCCTGGACTGGCTTGTGCGGGTGGCACATAAAAGACACCATTTCGAGCGTGGCCGTTTTCGTGCGGGTGACACGTAAAAGCACCCACTACACTCTCTGAGTGGTTGGCGTTAGGAAGGGCATCCAGCTGTAGAAACTCTGCCAAATCAGACTGGAGCCTGGTGTTGCCATCCGGTTTCACCAGTCCTCAGTCAAATCGTCCAACCCATGCTAGCATGGAAAGCGGACGTTAAACGATGATGATGATGATGATGATTAAATATGGTAAGGAATAATTACAAATTATATTCTCTTAATAGGGTATATTTTTACCACAAAAGCTGTTGAATACTGTATGTGGGATGGTGGTGCCGGAAGATGAGGGACACAATCTTTTAGCCCATCATCATCAATATAAACTTGAGGGGTGAAGAACTTTCCAAAGTTATTTGATATTTGCATCATTTCTTTGTACAGCTCAGTGTAATAACTGAGCTCATAATTTTTATGCTATTTTTGTGATTAGGGTTGTTATGAGCAAAAATTTGCAGACCTTCCTTTGTGAGTGCCAGCCCTTTAGCAATATTCTTTGCAATCAAATTAAGTGGAGTTGGTGGGATTTCTGTATTCTCAGTTTGCTCTTGTGCTAACATCATTAGCTCCTCATTAGATAAACTTTCTCTGTGGGACACGAGCAACTTAGTCACATAATCCCCTGTGACTTCTTCAAACCCTTTATTATTTGCAAGTGTCACAATATGTTTATGAGTTTGATGTAGATTTTCTACTTGTGGAAATCTTGTAAATTCTTAGACACAGTTTGACCATATATTTTCCCAAATATCTTTCAAAGTTGAGGATTTTTCATCCCATGCTCAACTATGTTAATCCATAGCATCCATAATGTTGCACTCGTCAAGCAGTCTCTGATTGTAGGTTTATTCACCCTGTTAGTTGCTTTTGTTTGAAGGTTTTTCCCAGATAATATGCCATGAAGTTAGCTATCACACCTAGATCCATTGGCTGGAGCAAAGATGTATTGTTGTGGTTATATTCTACTCTCACATTATCAGAAAGTTCATTTAAGTTTACTATGTGGCTTAGTGCATTGTCTAAAAAGAGCAATGCAACTTTTTGTCTGCACAGAACATGTTTGTAATCACCTCTTCAAAAAGCTCTTAGTAATCTATACCTTCTTATTTGAAGACCAAATCAGAGGCAAGTTAAACTTTACATAACACTTGCAACCTTTGGATTTTCAGAATGATACACAAGCAGAGGATTTATTTCACATCAACAGTGGCTTTCCTCCCATAAAAAAGCCTCAGACAATTTTTAGATGCTTTAAATTTTGTTGTTGATTTTTTTTCCTTCTCAAGAAATAAAATTTCTAGCTGACACAAGCCTCTTCCAAAGTGCAGTTTCACCAGCATTGTGTATTTGCTCTGGTGTGTGTAGCCCCTTCAGCAATCATTTTTCTTTTACAACTGCTTAAGATACTTACTAGTAACCTTTGTATCAACATTAGCTGCTTCACCAGTCAATTTTCATGTCGTGCAAATTCAAGTTGTTCTGAAACCAGCTTTCACTTGCCAGAAGGTTCTCATAAGAAGTTTCACCTTCCTTTTGCAGCAAATTGCCATACAAACTTTTGGCTTTTTTTAAAAATTACCATTGTGCTTATTGGTGCAGTGCGTTGAATCTGATCCTCAATCCATACACCCAAGAGCCATCCCATTTTAAGCATCACCTTAGATCTATGGAAAATAAGCCACAATTGTTCTCACTGCAGAGGATTTTTTTTCTCCTGCATCAAGCCTCTTTAAGACATCATGCTTAATATCCAGATAAATTTTTTTACAGTTCCTTTTTGCACTACTGGTAGTCTTATGCCTCACCCACTAGATGGTAGGGTATTATGACAATGTAAAAAATTATTATTGATTACATAAATTGTATTGTTAGAATAATGCAGTGTCAATAAATGTCATCTTATATTTGTACAAGTCCTGCCAGACTCAATGCTCTTGTAAGCCAGGTATACATCTAATGATGTATAACCAACTTTCCTATACTTTCTTCCATTTTATTTGTCTTACTGAATAAGTACTAGTAATACACTAGTAAGAATTCAATTATCTATACCCCCTTTCATTTATTAAAATTAGAATTGACTCTGTTAGATATAATTAATTTGATAAAACAAGACATTTTTTCCAATTTTTTCAGTGTTTAAAGACATACATTGGTCATAAAAACGAAAAATACTGTATTTTTGCTAACTTTTCGGTGACTGGAGGGAAGGTCAGTTAAACTTTTGTTTTCTATCACATATATATATATGTGCATATATATATTTCTATTTATATTAATTTTCTGTTTTCCTTTTCATTTCTAAGTGGAATAATATTTTTGTACTGACTTCTTGTTTTTTAATCAGTGGATTGTATCTGGGTCAGAAGATAATATGGTTTATATTTGGAATCTACAGACAAAAGAAATTGTTCAGAAGCTACAGGGTCATTCAGGTCAGTTATATTTTCCCTGGTTAGTACCACTTTCTGTCCAGAAAGCTTAACTATGCTTGAAATTGTGTTTCATCTGTTCCAACTCTACAAGTGCATATATGTGTATATCTCTTCCTTGATGAATACACACGTTTTATCTGTTTACATCAGCTTCATGAGTAACTGAAATGTTACACAAATAGACACCATCACAACAGCCACACCAAAGTGAGTTGGAGGTAATTTTACCTGTTTTCATATGGTTATGGTTAGAAGAGTGTAACCAAGTTATAACACAGTGACTGGTTTGAGCTTCTAATGGTTGAACCAACAGAATTAAGTCCAATCATTCCCCACCGGAATGTCAGCCCACTGGAATTCTCTCCCTGCACAAGGCTTGCTGTTGAAGAAGAATGGCATTAATTTCACCAGTAATCACAGAAAGTTTGTGAAGGCCATAGGCTCCATCCATTACTCCAGACCAAACAGCAAACTGATGCTAGGAAACAGTATATTGATCCTTTATCAAAGTTTTGTTACATCATTAGAAACTATCCTGACAATTTGGATGGAATGAATGGTGAGAATTGGCTGAAAATATGAAGGAAGCTGATGGCTGTTGATAGAGGTGATATCTTACCATAGTATAGACATGACAGTACATAGAGTAGAGGTAGGTGGTTTGATATATGATGATTATTAAATAAGCTGTAGGTTATTGTGGTATGGATGATAATGATAGTTAATATAGATCATCATGGCAGTATAATGTGAAAGTAAATCATGGTGATGTGAGCATGTAATGAGAAGGAATAATAACTAAAGTAAAATAATGATGATATTAATGTCTTGGTTGTAAATGACTTCGAAAAATTTATATTATTGAATTTTGTATATTTCAGATGTTGTCCTCTGTTGTGCATGTCACCCTACAGAAAATATCATCAGTTCAGCTGCTTTAGAAAATGATAAAACCATCAAGTTATGGCGCAGTGATGTCTAGCTTTGGAGATCAAATGGAAATTTTTTGAATTGTACATATTTCCTACAATGCTTACAGGAAAATCAAATTGCCTATCAGACCTCAGAGTTCACAGGAGAAATTGACAGGGAATTTCATGAATGCATCTCATTACTAAAATCAACTACAGCAGAATCATTTCTGAAGATATAAAGTCCATAACTTCATTGGAACTTTGTTCTTGTCTCAAATTGCCGTTGTTACCTTCTTTTCCATTACCTTCACATTTCTCAGACTTTGCAATGGACATATCTATATCTAAGTTTGATTCTATCATCATCATCAACCTGTACAATTTTTAAACAATTAGCTAACTACACTATTTAAATAAATAAATAAAAATGCTGTTGTTTTAAATGCTTCTGAGTTCTGACTAAATGTTCTGTATCCAAAAATATTTTTCACTTTTTTTAATTTGGATTTCTCTCTCTCTCTCTCTCTCTCTCTCTCTCTCTCTCTCTCTCTCTCTCTCTCTCTCTCTCCCTCCCTCCCTCCCTCCCTCCCTCCCTCTCTCTCTCTCTCCCTCCCTCCCCCTCTCTCTCTCTCTCTCTCTCTAAGAGAGACTTTTGTAAGGCCAATGTGATTGATGTTTCATTTGAACACATGTAGATCAATGTTTCTTGGAATGACGTGGGTGGTGAACAAATTCCAAAGAGTTACAATTCTAGTGAAGACTGACAGGGCTGAATGCTTAGAGTATTCATGGGAAACAACATAGTAGGGATAATGAGAAAAGGAAAGCTTAATGCATCACATGGAAGAGCCATGCAATTCAGGAAGCAAAGGCTCACATAGTAGTGATGGGGAAACAGTATGAGTGGGAAAAACACCCTTAAAAGATGTTTTGTTGTATGGGCACAACATGAAGTTGGAAATAAAACAGACAGCACATGTGGTAGCTTTATTGTAAATGCTAGTTACAAGCCTAACTTGAAATTAAAGAATGAAAAATAATTTCAAAAAAAGAAAACAAACTTTGTAAGAAAAAAGGAACTTTTTTTAAAAAATATACTTAGTGTATCTCTTGTTTTTTAATCTCAGACTTGCTCCAAACATGAGATAAAAACAACCTTTAACTATAGAATGGTGTACAAAGTTTTAGATATCAAACAGGAAATTTATAACCCAATGCAATGTTTTCTCCAAGTTATAATGTATCATCTTTCTACCAAGAATCTGGTGATCACTTCCAAGTGATTTCATTTTACAAAGAACACTGACTTATGGTAAGCAGTAATTATTTACTAATTGCTTTAAATTTCTGTTGTGTTTCATCATAAAATTTAGTAAATAGCTGATGTTAATAATAAATATTTTAAATATATTCCATTAATGATTATTATTAAAAATCTCTTTGTCTCCTTTGAATGGCAATTTAAAAAAATAATAAAAACAAGAATTGTGCCAATTTTTATCGCAGTTGCTTCCAATTAATAATAGAAGACTCTATTTCTGGATCTGCCCCAATTATACCAATAGTACTGTTTGAACTGGAAAAGGTGTCTCTGTATGACTGTTCAATCTGTTAAAAATAACTTCCAAGCCTCCTTAAAATAACACCCTACTTTCTGAAAAAAGAGAAACCACATTAGATAATATAGTCCTCCATCCAGTAAGTCTGTAAAGAAGACAAAATGGTCATGGCTGGAACTCAGCTTCACTGAATCAGGGATGATTTGGGTTTAAACAGCAACCCGGAGAAATACTGTCTTATTTCACAACTACTTTATTACTCCTGGATTGTTCTTGCACGTTTCTAACTTAGGTATTACCCATGGATTTATTGAAGTCTTTGCTACTAAAGTATTTGCATAGTTTCTACTTTGGTAAATGATTGAATCTTCACTAGTTTTCAAGACTTTTGCAATAACCATCAATTTTCCAGTTTCTCATTCTTCACCAAGATCTGCCTCACAAGCAGTAGATTTAGAAAAAGGTTGTTACTCTTTTTCTTGGCATCATAGTGTACTAACAAAGCATAATTATGATTTACACTCTAATAAATAACTGTAGAGAGTGTTACTTGGTGTACAGTGCAGTCATTTTTATTTAGCTTGAGGGCTGACCTGATCAAAAGCAAACCTATGATAGTTGGCATTCCAGCTATGACATACTTATCACTTTAGGATTACATTTGGTTCAGTATGCCCCTTTTCTTGGTTCCTGTTATTTAGCACCAATTATAAGTCAGTAAGAATGATGAACACAGTTATAGTAATGGTTTTACAATGTTTAAAAGATGACAGATTACTTAAGCTTGTTTGTTTTGACAGAATCCTCAACAATGAAATACTGTAACATGAACTATTTTTGCTAAACTAGTGACTTAAAACTAAAAACCATGGCAGATCACTCTCACATTCCATTCTTTCTCTTGTGTTCACATTCTCATAATGTCAGTTTGATTAGATGAAACTGATCCTGATTTTTTTATCAAGCAAAACTACAGAACCTGTCAACAACTACATCATTATGGAAAGAACTTTCTTTGCCAGTTGTTATCTACCAAACTGTTGCACATGTAGCAGAAGCACGTTCATAGTTAGGCTCTTTACCTTTAGGTACCCACATTTTGGCTCATCACATGATGATCAAGTCCTAACTTTATGTGGGCTATCCACCCCATCATATGACAGACTAGCCAAGTACACCACCATCAGCTACACAGGGGAAGCTTTTCCTGCTATTTCCTCAGTGAGGTGGGTCGTCGTGATGGAGTTCAGATCTTCAGCATGAGAGCAGCTTTATTCCACTTTGCAGCGTTAGTGAGGAGAGAATTATCAGCAGAGATGTTTTGTTGCCAAGCTTTGTATTTTTCCTGCATACATCTATATCTTCAAAAAACACAAGCAACCAATGTATTTTAATTAACAGGATTATTCATGTGTACCAGTTTGCTGTGTCTTCTATTAGCGGTGAAATAAATGTGGCAGTCAACTTTAATGGGTTGAATAAAATCTTTGCATTTAATACTACCTAGTTTTATCATTCTTCCTTTATCTACATACACACGTATATTGGAACTCAAACCAGCTTAATTTTTCAGCTAATCATCCTGTTAGATATATATTAGCGTTACGAAGGGCATCCAGTAGAAACCATGTCAAAACAGACAATTGGAGTCTTGACAGCCCTCTAGGTGGATACCTCCCGTCAAACCGTCCAGCCCATGCCAACATGAAACACAGACGTGAAACGATGATGTCGTGCTGGTGGCATGTAAAAAGCACCATTCGAGCATGGTCAGTGCCAGTGACACGTAAAAAGCACTCAGTACACTCTTGGAGTGGTTGTCGTTAGGAAGGGCATCCAGCTGTAGAAACCTTGCCAGATCAGATTGGAGCCTCCTGGCTTGCCAGTCCTCATGCCAGCATGGAAAGCGGACGTTAAACGATGATGATGATAATATATAATAATGAAATTATTGTATACAGTGCTCAGGTGCACTACAACTTGTCAAAAGTGCGCATAAATCATATGCAGTATTGTACAAATGTCTGGAAAGTGAACAGTGTATGAGTCAGATACATGCTTGCGTGTGTATGGAGGGGAGAAAATCAGGTGTAGTATCATCATCATCGCTTAACGTCCGTTGGCATTTGCTGGACGGTTATATATATATATATATATATATATATATATATATATATATATACCTATGTCTGTGTACATACATATACATGAGCCAATGTTGGAGGCCTCTACACTATCTTTCGACCCGCAAGAAACAGGACCCAAATCTCTCTCAAATCACATCCCGCTATCTTTAAAAAGAAATACAAATTGAATAATGCGCATTTGCAATAATGATTACACCCGAAATATTTTTAATTAAATATTTACTCGGTCGAAACTGACAAGCGAGATACACACACAAACAGACGAGATAAAAAAAAAAAAAAAGCACGTGTTATTTGTAATTTAATATTTTAACGTCGCCTTGATTAAAGTCTCCTTTGGTTTTATCATAATTAAATGATGTGAGTAAATATACCATTTATGACTCATTTATATCTATATATTCTTCAAAATTCAGCAAAATTGCCGAATGTGTGCATTGTGTATCGGTTACTAAGTCATCGCCGTTTTATACCGGAGGTCAAGGACGTTCGGTAACGTACGAATTCAGAGGCTTTAACCAAATCATTTTGTGCCAAGATAATTCTTTGTTTTATTCTGTTATGGAGCCCCATGTAACTCCTGATAGAGCAGATCTATGATCAAAAACATTTCAGCTTTTATCACTCAATTTAAAGTTTTGTTTTTTCATGCACAGTGTTTCCGGTGCTCTTGCCTTTTGTTTTCGCTTTTTTTGTTTTTTAAGGAGGATAGAGTATATGAAGATATTGCTCCTGCGAGGTGAGACTTGTTTTACTTGAAATAAATTTCGACATGTAAGGAATACGTAAGTCAAAAATGCAATAATTTTTAGAATTTTAAAATAAAATCGTTATCAAATTGATCACGTAAGTCTTTAAGAACGACAGATGTAATGAAGTAGAATATGAAGACAATTTTATTGATGTTGAAATGATTCTTTGAATATATGTAATTCCGAGTCAAAAATAGAAAAGACCAACTTATTGGTATTGGAAGGAAAAAAACTATGTTTGGAAGAAACATTTATAAAATGTAAAAAATATAAATTAGAAATCGAAATTAAAATGAAATACCAAAAACAAATCAGAAGCCCGCGAGTAAAACTTAACTCAGTTATTAGCCTCGTATCACATTCCCCTCTCTTCAAAAAAATGACACAGGCAAGACAATCATAGAATTAGAAAAATATGGGACGTTCATGGATGGAACACCTTTAATTGTCTGTTACATCAGGACACAAGATTATACAATTAAAAAAATATAAGTTCGTAATTGTTTTGTTTTTTTACTTCAAAAATTTTTTCGGAAGTTTTTCTTTTGTTAGTTACTTCCTTGTTTGATGGAGAATTTACTCCAGCTTTATTATAGAATCTCTATTATATTTTGTAACTGTTATTCTATTAGCTGCAAAATTCTCGACTTTTATATTCTACAATGATATGAAATAAATGTCAAATAAGGCAAAAAGTCTCACATGAGATCAATATTTTTTAACACGCACACACACACATATAAAGATAAAGTGTATTGATCTAAACAAAGGAGACCGGTGTCGTTGACAATTTTCCCTCGTAAATCTTTTCGTGAAAAGGAAAAGAAAAAGGGATCGGATAGGCCTATTGGTTTGGCCAGTACAGTTGGTGTTTAGGAATCGAATGAACAGCAATGGCTACTACAATAAAAGCAAACAAAGAATATTTAATTTCTTTATTCCTGTTTGTTATTAATACCTCTCAACATGACTGCTGCTATCTTTCTCTTCTCACTAAAATAACTATTTTATCCTTTAAATAGGTCAAATGATACCATTCCATTCTAAACATATTCCGTACGAATCAACAAAAGAGCCTCTACATGGTCGCTCGACATAGTAGTAGGCAAAGCAACCGAATCTACCTTAGATCACACTCTTCTGTTTTAAAAATGGACATATTAATATGGTTCTGGTTTCCTGATAACGGAAAAAAGATGGGAGGGTCACGGCTGGAATACTTTTCATCATAGGTTTGCTTGATCAGTGTTGACCTGGGGCTAACTAACTGCTTCCATCTTCCATTCTTTCAAAATGCAAAGTTCATTGAAAAACATATTTCCAAAACGTACAACTCTTCTGTTTCTTCCTTACAGCATAAAAATTAACTGCTTGATACTCCTATTTGTTTCTTGTTGATATTTTGATTTTTAATGCCAGTAACAGACACGTCTGTTTTCAAAACAAGATTGAAAAGTCTCCTATACTAATTGTTCAGGGCTAAGAAATCCAGTTTTATCATGGGGAAAATTATCAAGTACACCGGACATATGGCGTAGTGGTTAAGAACGCGGGCTACTAACCCCAAGATTCCGAGTTCGATACCAGGCAGTGACCTGAATAATAATAATAATAATAATAATAATAATATCGAAAAATACCTTAGGAATGAGAACCCAGGTTCCAAATTTCCCCAAGACACCTGATAAAAGGTGGAGGGTATATCAGCCGAAACGTGTTAACAACAAACAAGATGAGGACAAATATCCGTCAAATGTAAATAATGTTTCGGTTTTGTTATTTCCTTTAAATGTATACGCTTGGGCAGTATATCGATTTCAAAAATTGATTCTAGAGAATTTTCGGTATTCTTTCGATATGACTCGACAGAATCAAAACATTTCAATTTGGTTGTTTCCGTGAAAGCACGTGTCTGTGTCTTGTCAACAGTCACTTGATGAAATGGGAGGTGGAGAAGAAAGCTAATGGGTTGTGCGTGCTTGTTCTTTCTCTGTGTGTGCTGTTCTGTTTATATGTGTTGTGGAATATATAGATATAATGACTCTTTTTAAAACTTGAAGGCTTTTTTTTTCTTCAAGTTTAAAATGAGACATTGCTGGCATAATTTCGTTATATCTATATATTCCACAACACATAAAAACAGAACAGCACACACAGACAAGAACAAGCGAACAAGTATGCACGCACGTACAACCCATTAGCTTTCTTCTCCTCCTCCCATTTCGTCAACTGACAATTGACAAGACACAGACACTTGATTTTGTCGAGTCATATCGAAAGATTTGATCCTACTCACCATTTACTACTAACACGAGGGAGCTTCTACCTTTCAGATTTTGCAAACAATTCTACCTCAAACCACACCTTATCGTCTTAAATAGTGAAAAAAGAAAAACTTTGCATGATGTTGTTCTAGATATAGTATGCCCAAAAAGAAAAAGACAGGCCAAAGTTGGAGTCCCTTAGATCATATATCTGCGCGATCAAACCTAGGGTTAAAAACAACAAAACATTATTTTTCACTTCTGGGTCCGGAGGAAGGAATTGTGCCCATGGCATTCACAGACCCCCAAGACATGTGAAGCAGATGTCATTGATATCCCTCTTGAATTATTGTAAATCAACTTCTATAGGAAAGAAATGAGTAGGGATGGAATTCTAGAATGCCTACATTGTTGGAGAGAAAGATTTGGCATGGTAATTAATATGAGAGTCTGGTAGGTTGGACATAACAAGTCTGAAGAGAGGTGAGATGGATGGGAATGCGGAGGTGTCAGGAACCTACCCAGTTCCAAACAGCAGAAACCATTATTGTATTGGTAGAAAAGTAGACAGCGAATACTCCATGCTTGTGGGCCTGGGACAGGGGTGTGCCTACAAATGAGTTTATGCTAATTAGTTGGGTGACCCTTTTTCTGAACACAGTCTATGATGTCTGTGTGCAACAACAACTGCCTTAGATCTGAGAGCAATATTCAATTATGGGCCTCATCTGAGTTTTGTAGAGTATCAATAATTGTTAGGAGTTGAAGTATCTTCTGGTTCTGTAAAGAAAAGCCATTTGTTGACATGTGGCCCTAGTTATGTCAAGGATGTGTTTTTGTCAGGAGACAGTAAGATTTGACATTTGGAGTAATTACGAGGGTTCTAGCTTGCTTCTCGTGATTAATGGTGGTGTGGTATAATGATGTCTTTTTGATAAGTGTAGGATTTATAGTTTTTGTTTTCTTGCTGTTGGAAAAACAAGATTAGCTTAGTCATTCTGTTTATAGAATTGGTGTGAGTTTGATGTATCATGGCTAGATTGCAAAGTACATAGATGATGTTTTTGAGGAAGGCTAGGAAAGAATGAAGTGTAGTGTTATCTATTTAAGAGTGAGCATTGTGTCAAGAAGTCATTGATACATACAATGAAGAGGGATAAAACTGAACCCTAGGACACGCCTGAATTGATAGAATGAGGGAAAGAGGTCTGTTGTCAATACATACCATAATAGTGATCTGACTGGAAGCTACCTGTCCAGCAGATAGAGCCTATATGTAGTCAGTTTTGATAGACCAGACATGCTCAAAATCTTTGTTGATGTTTAGCATGACATTATTTTCACCAAATTTGTACCAGTAATTGTACTGGTGGTCATTAAAGAAAGCTCCTAACCTGCCAAACACTGCTTGGATGCATGACACAAATATTAAGTTCGGAAGAACAACAACTGTTATGCTCAAGTTGGCTTATTTCTACTTTGGCTACTACTTGCATCTGTAGGAATATAATATGCTAACAATAGAAGTTCTACATTGTCTCTTAACCTACAAAGTATAGAAGCCAAAGCTTTTTCAATTCCCTATTGTTTTATAAAAGCGAGCATACCTTATGTAATCTGAAACAGATTGTCTAAAAAAGGGGTGCTTGTCTAGAACACTTGATTTTATGTGTGTGATCAAGCTCTTCTAGGGTTAACTGATAACAAATTAAAGTTGAGTTTGCCTTTTGTACCAGTAATACTAGAGTACGTAAAATACAACCAACCACTGAACTCAATAACATAAAAATACTGCACTCATTCATTATAGAGTGTAGCCATACACAACCAGGCACTTATAGATGCATTCACCAATGATGCAACACCTGCCTCTACGTTAACAATGCTACTACCATCACTGGGTTAAGCCACCATACCTCATCATCCAAAACTTCTGCTGCACATCCTGCAACCTCATATAATGCATCATCTGCAAACTTTTTAGTGCACTTTACATTGTGGAAACAGGTCATCACTTTCATATATGTGTTCAAAGCACATATGTCAGGTCAACCTGTTGTCATTCATTTTAACACAATGACTGATTCCATTATACATTTATCAGTGTGAAACAATCTCTGTACGTCTTGGATCCATACACTAAATGAAACAGAGACCACTTCATATCCAAACTTGGAACAATGGTGTTATCTGGTTTAAATGAATTTTTACTTTCTACTCCTCCATTCATTCTAAGTTCAGTAATCCAATTTTTATCCTTCACCACCATTCTTACCTTAATCTCCTCCCCATCATCAGCTTCTCTTCTTCCTCCTACTATTTTCTGTCTCTGCTCAAATTACCTTATGTTCTCTGTCAATTTCAGTCAGTTGCTTGAATACAGAGGATGTAGAACTATGCTGTCTTTCCTCCGCCCTCTGTCATCTTAACCCTGATGAAGGACTCTATCAAATGATACTTTACTCCTTGTGGCAATTTCACTGTACTTTTCTTTATGTCACTTTTCTTCATACATAAATTCATATGTATGTGTGTGTATATACATATATATATATATATATATATATATATATATATATATACATATATATACACACACTTTATTAAAAAGCAGTAAAAATATCACAAAAACTGTTACTCGGAATTTCACATTCCTGTTTATCGGACAGTTTTGTCTAGAATCTAAACGAAACAGTCCAACAAATGGCAACGTGAAACTCTGAGTAACAGTTTTCGTGATATTTTTTGCTGCTTTTTTATAAAGCATACTACTCTACCTCTGGTATTCAAGTACTATTTGTTCCACCTTGTTTCGCATTTATGTGCTTATTCTGTGCGTATATATATATATATGTATATATATATATTTCACTTAGGCATTGCGATGTTAACATATACTTCTAGACAAAGCATTAGTCAAGTACAGAGCAGTAATGAGAAAAGAGATGAGAAAGGAATAAATGATTATCTGATGAAGTTCATAAAATAATCATTTACTTCTTTGTCATCTCTTATTTCTTTTTATATATATATATATCATAATCATCATCGTTTAACGTCCGCTTTCCATGCTAGCATGGGTTGGACGATTTGACTGAGGACTGGTGAAACCGGATGGCAACACCAGGCTCCAGTCTGATTTGGCAGAGTTTCTACAGCTGGATGCCCTTCCTAACGCCAACCACTCAGAGAGTGTAGTGGGTGCTTTTACGTGTCACCCGCACGAAAACGGCCACGCTCGAAATGGTGTCTTTTATGTGCCACCCGCACAAGCCAGTCCAGGGGCACTGGCAACGATCTCGCTCGAAAATCCTACAGGAGCCAGTCAGGCGGTACTGGCAACGGCCACGCTCAAAATGGTGCATCTCATGTGCCACCCGCACAAGAACCAGTCCAGGGGCACTGGCAACGATCTTACTTGGCTTACCGGGTCTTCTCACGCACAGCACATTTCCAAAGGTCTCGGTCAGTAGTCATCGCCTCGGTGAGGCCATATATAAATATATATATAAATATATATATATATGAGAGGGAGAGAGACAGACAGAAATGAGTTTGAGAAGGATAGAAGCTAGCCCTGGAGTGCATGGTTTGAGAGTGATGGAAGAAACCCTAGGGACAACTTGCCTTCTTGTCAATTGTTAGAGTTGGTGCATTTTGTTGTTTTCATATGTAAACATTGTGTGTGCACAATGAAGAAATTGGGTGTACGAAGAAGAGGATGTCCAGAAGAGCTTTGTTTCGAGCATTCAGTATAAAGTTGAAGATAAAGCATATACCAAATCTGGTAACTTTTTTAAACATCTGTATTTGTTTAGTAGACAATCTTGAAACTTCATTTTAAATCATCTTACAGACATAAAACAATAACTGAAACAGTATTTTTCTTTTTGCGTTTACTTGTTGGGTCTGGAAAAAAAGGCAGTAATTTAGAGTTTAAAGTTCCTCTTGAACTTTGTAAAAATATCAATAATCGTTGAGGATTGAAGTATCTTCTGGCTCTAAAAAGAAAGGGAAGTCATTGAGATGTGGCCTAAATTATGTTAAGAATGATGGAGTAACATTTTTATTTTCTTGCTACTGAAAGGGACAGGATTGTCATGACTAATGGTGAATGCTTTCAAGGTCTCTGTTCATGGAGTCAGTGTAGATTTAGAATGTAGGATTTTGGCTGTGAGTGGATAATGCATGGTTGGGGAATGTCAGGGCGAAATGGAGGATAATGTCATCTGCATAAGGGTGTTGTTGGATATGGTGTAAAGTAAGTCATTGATGTGTGGAAAGAAGAGAGTGCAAGATAAAATTTCCATCAACATATACAGCAGTAGTTTAATCTGACAGGAAGCTACCAAACCAAGGTATTAGAAACTGATAGAGCTCATGAGTAGGAGGTTTTGAAAAGAAATTTACATGCCAGACATTTTTTTCTTTTACTTGTTTCAGTCATTAGACTGTGGCCATGCTGGGGCATCACCAGGATGAATTTTAGTCAAATGAATCAACCCCAGTACTTTGTTTTAAAGCCTGATCCTTATTCTATTGGTCTCTTTTACTGAACCATTATGTTACAGGGATATAAACACACCAACACTAGTTAAGTGGTAGTGCAAGACAAACTGGTCAAAAGCTTTGTTGATAACAATGACATTGCTTTCACTAAATTCTTTCAAGGCAAGAGTCTACTTATGGGTGACAGAGAAGAATAGACCAACAGTGGATCTGCTTTTTACACAAATTATACTGGTGGTCATTAAGGAATATACTATCTTATAGTCAGTGAAGTATCTCCACTTCGCAGCTATTATAAAATTTTAATGCTAATTCATAAAGATACTAAGTTAATATTTTGTATATAATCATAAAATTGGCAATGATATAAACATAACCATACAACTTAACTAGGATGGATTACTTAGATGGAGATTCAGATCTTTCATTCTCATCTGATTTAAGATAGACTTCTACATTACATTTAGAATGATGGATTCATTCTACTGTTCAGGAAAAGTTTCTAACTTTACCTATAAAATGGAATTCTGTTCACACATTTTGCTGGGTTCCTTCAAATATTGTAAACATTTGATTAAGTGCCAAGATCAAATGCATAGTTTTTTTCATTAGTCCAACTGTACTGTCATCAATGAAATGTTGTCAGTTTGGCCCCTTTCTACCATCACTTCCATAGTAGGTATTCAGGTAAGCTGCATTCTCTCTTTTCTGCTGGTCTTGGAGTGCACCATAAGAACTGTTTGCCAAATTTAGTAAATAGCACTTTTGCTTCTTGGGTGTCTTATTGACATACAGCAGGTTCTATGCACAAAGCTGCCATCCCCCCCACCAACAGCTGAATTGTGGAATAAACTTCTCCCTGGTGTTTTCCTGACTAACATGATTTTGATTTGCTTAAAATCATAATTAACAAATACCTTCTCTAACATTGGTGGTTTTCTACATTTGAATATTTTTTATCAGTTATATTATCCTCTTCTTTTATTTCATTTTATTAATGCTGGGGGGTTGAAACTCCACACGATGTACCCAGTGTGAGCTATGGACACATAAAAGATGCAGCAATATCAAAGGAAGGTTAACTGGGAAGATAGTTTTTCCCACACACCACGGGGAGAAACTAGAAGTAGTTAATAGCTTCCGCTACCTAGGCAACCAAGTCTGTAGTGGGGGTGGTTGCTCTAAGACTATAATAAGAACAGCCTGGGTAATGTTCAGGGAGCTCCTACTTTTGCTGGCAACTAAGGGCCACTCATTCAGAATGCAAGGTAGACTGTATGATGCATGTGTGAACTGCCATACTACACAACAGTGAAACATGGGCCATGACTACTGAGGACATGCGTAGGCTTGAAAGAAATGAACCTAGTATGATCTGCTGGATGTGTAATGTCAGTGTGCACACACTACAGAGTATAAGCGCCCTGAGAGAAATGTTGGGCATAAGAAGCATCAAATATGGTGTACAAGAGAGATGACTGTACTGGTGTGGTCATTTGTTACGTATGGATGAAGACAGCTGTGTGAGGAAGTGCCACTCCCTAACTGTGGAAGAGGTAGACCCAGGAAGACATGGGATGAGGTGGTGAAGCATGACTCTCGAACACTGGGCCTCACAGAGGCAATGACAGGAGACCAAGACCTTTGGAGATATGCTGTGATTCAGAAAACCCAGCAACTAAAGTGAGATCGCAGCCATGCATGTCCGACCCAGTTAAGAGTAACCCTGATGCGTCGGGTGCTATGATATGCTTGAGAAGACCTGCTGAGTCAAGGAAAACCAATATCGTAGCTGTGGCCTGTGCCTCTTGACTGACTCTCATGCCGGTGGCATGTGAAAAGCACCATCCGAGCGTGATCAATGCCAGAACCACCTGAACGAAGCCAATGCCAGTACCTCTTGACTGGCCCCCATGCCAGTGGCACATAAAAAGCACTATCCAAACATGATTGATGCCAGGCCTGCCTGACTGGCTCCTGTACCAGTGGTACATAAAAAGCACCCACTACACTCTCAGAGTGGTTGGCGTTAGGAAGGGCATCCAGTTGTAGAAACTCTGCCACATCAGATTGGAGCCTGGTGCTGCTGGCTCTCCAGACCTCAGTCAAACAGCTTAACCCATGCCAGTATGGAAAACGGATGTTAAATGATGATGATTCTCATCACATTTCCTATATTTTATTTTGGTTCTTATATTTCGTTAAAATTTTTTATTAACTATTTTAATGCAATTCTCCACTCTCTTCAAACTTTTTGTCTGAGCCTTTCTTGAGGCAATTCCAAATAGAAAAGCAATGATTTCTGACAATGGCACAAGGTCACTAATTTTGGGACAGGCTGTATTTGTTTTAATCAACGCCATTTCTTGACTAGCATTTATTTTATATTACGCAAGAGGGCTACCTTTTAGCAAGATTTGAACTCAGAACGTAAACACTGTAGAGTTTAATCTGATATCCCCTATTTTTAGAGTCAATAACAATTTTCTCATTATATTTTAGTCAAAGTAAGTCTTTGACATGTCCTCAACACTGGTAAGATCAGAAGACATTGATGTTCTGTTCTGTCAGGAAAATATGGGTAAAGACAGAATTCTGCAAGTGCTGTAGTTTTGAGGAGGAAACACCAAAAAAGTGTTTAGTGCAGAATTGAGGAGACACAGGACGAATTGTGAGAAGAGAGAGACAAGTGGTCTGGGTAGAGGGGAATGTTATTCCATTACACAGTTCATGTTCTGGTTATTGAGAAACAAAGGGTAAAAGACAAAAACACAGCAACTGAACATCTTGATCTCTCTTCTACGTACTAATTGTTGTTGATGCGCAAAACTATTAGGTTTTATGTCACTTTTTTTTAGGATAGATTGCTCAATTTGTAAGATCAAGGACTAGATGTTTGTAAAACAACAGCTCTCTACAATCATATTTTTCAACCATATGTGAAAAGAATTATTTTTTTTCACATTAATTATTCTGACACAATGACAGTAAATAGATTCGCCTGATAAAAGTAAAGTTACATGAGCCACCAAGGGAGCCTCTACACAGTCACTTGATCTAGTAAAAGGAGCAGCCAAACTTCATAAAAAGTAAGTTTGACTTACTGTCTTAAAAAAGGAAAGAAACATTGGAACATGCAATCCTAGATACACTAAGTCTGAATATAAAATGCAATGGCCATAACTGAAACACCTTTGATCACAGGTCTCCTGGTTCAACATTGACCTGACATTTACAAAAACTTGGAGTTGAAAAAAATCACTATAAATTTAATCCTTACCAAATATCAAAATCTTCATCCAATCTTCTGTCTTATAACATATCAGTTGAAAATATTGTTGATGGGAGCATGATCTAAAATAGGTGGCAACACAATCAAGGAATGACATATAAGACTAAACTTGCTTGTTCAACCTTGAGAAACCAAGGCCATTAAAGTATGTAAAGAAAATGACAAGTTATTGATCAATATAAAAGCTGCATTGGTGAGGTAGAAAGCTATCTTGAGAATTAACAGTACTTGATCAAAATGGCTAGACAATGTTAACAGTTTTTGGTGTAGTAAAATTATAACCCATTTCTTAAAAGCATCTATTTCTGTGAATCTGTGAGGATTTAATTTCTCATGTGCAAAAGTAAAAAGAACTTACAGACTTAAAAAAAAAAAAAAATAATACTGATCACTTTGAATAAACCTTGCACAAATCAATCAAATTTTACTACAGGGATATTTAAACTTGATCAAACTTTCACTAAATGCTGGAATATTTCAATCTCAACAAAATCTTAGCATTTCAAAATAAGTTGAAGGTGCTCTCAATTAAAAAATGGAACTGGAGGTATTTTTTGTATGAATATATATGAAAAAAAAAATTAAAACATCACAAAGTGGAGTTCAATATCCTCAAACTGGACCTTAATGAAAGAAATGTATCCAGCTGATATGCACTGGATCACTAAATTTATCACATTTTTAAATAATCACTGAACAAGTATTTTATATATTTGTAGTTTCATTTGTTGTCAGTAATAGTTACAATTAATTGTCCAATATCTGCATTCTACACAAAATATTCAATAGAAACCATCAATGAGAACATTTAGTAAACTTGCTATGATATTTACACTTTTTAAGCTTCTCTTTATAAAATTCCAATTGCAAAAACCCTATCCATTGAACTTTGTTTTTTTTAAAGATTGTTACACAAGTTTCATAATTGTATCAATTACAATTTCCAATAATGTCAAAATATTTACTAAATTTACAGATAATGTAATATTCACATGATTTCATACAAATGGTGACAACTCTTGGCAAATAAATTATCCAAAAACATTATGTAGTTGATGGCAGTTCTACAGCAGGCAACTGTTTTAAATCACAACCGGTTTTACATTAAAATCACGAGTCACTATTAACTACTTCTGGTCAGTTCTCTTTTAGAGTTACTCTTGTTTTACTTTATCATATGAGAATAAAGATTAATTTACTAAGATAGATGAAAGATTAAAAAAATGAAAAACAAAGAATACAAACACATACAAAAGAAAATGATTGTTTTTTTGTAGACAAGAATATTGTAAAACAGAATCAACTAGAGATTTAACATCAAATAAGTTGAAATATTTTTCTCTATCAAGAGTGAAAACATGTAGCTGTTTCCTTACAATAAAAGACCATAATTGGTGATTAAAGTTCTTCAGAACATTATCATCATCACCACCATTATAAACACTGTCATGTTGCTGAAGACCGGAATTTTCAAGCCACTGTACCACAATGAATCTGTTAACTCCACCTCACGTACTGCAAAACATTCTTTTAGTAATAATTAGAACTTGCAAGATTACCAAAATATGAAAATACTGTAAATGTCAATTGTCTAAACACAGTATCTCCAGAACATTAAAACAGGTTCTCAGAATGGTAGGCAGCTTGCAAGAAGCTAAATATATAAAACATGAAATCCACATGTTGACATTGTTGAAAGGGAACAACAATAATTAAGTTAACAATGGAGATTATGCAAAATAATAATTGTCATTTCATTGGAAACAGATATAAGAGTCAGCTGATGAAGGGATCAGTTGATGAAGAGAAGAAAGTAGTGATGGATAAGAAATTTACAGCATTAGAGAACTAATTGTAATTGGTATTGTTGGTTAGCCAACTGTTGTTTGATATTCACTTCTTGATGGTGAATGACATCTTGTTCTAACTCTTCATGAGTGGAATGACTTAGCTGATGTATAGTTTTTTCCACAGCTGGAACATAAACTGAGTGTGATGGGATAACATTCCTGTATAACTGGAATAATAAAATAAAATGACAATTTTAGAATATAATAAAATTTGAGTTTGTTTCATACAGGCATATGTCACTAAAATAATTACTAAGGTTATGAATTTAATATTTTTAATGTAAATGACATTAAACATAATAAGTACCAACTTAAGACATAAGTTTCAATGACCCTGTTAATTTTTTCTGTCTCAAATTGGTACTTATAATGTCTAATACTAGTTATTAAAAGTTCTTCACAGAAAAATTGGATGAATTAAACAATAAAATTATTCCTTTGCTTCTTGGAAACATCTTTACTCTTGCCTTGCCAACTTAACAAAATTCAATTTTCAGTTTTACCAATCAAATCTATATTGTCCAACCACTGAATTAATTATCATCATCATTTAATGTTTACTTTCCATGCAGTTACACAAATTTGTGTAACTGCAAATTAATTAGTACTAATTAATTTGCAGTTACACAAATATAGTGAGCATTGTATTCACTTAAAAACTTGATGGCTTTTAAGTGAATGCAATATTGGCAAGTATAGGATATTATATTTGCCACATTACTCTTCAAGGCAAATGTAAATGATAAAACTGATAATAATAACAAAGCCTTACTTGTAATGCATCTAAAAGATGAAATAATGTTATAGGTCCTTTGTCATTCTGCATCTGTTCATTTACTGATACCGAAGCAAGCTGTTGTATAGCTTCCAATTCTGCTGCTTCTTCTGACAAACGAATGGTTGGCATCTGAATTCCACTGTTAGATATTTCTGTTGCATCGCTGCCAAAGTATAATAGGTCAATATCAGTTTGATAGTAGTCTCTTGCTGTCTGAGAAATACAGTTCTGCAATTTCTTCCTGAACACCTTGCACGAATAAATTTGCTTGTAACGATCAGATGTCTGTGCTGTACATTAGCTCATTCCCTCAATCAAATCGACATTGCCTGAACAGGTGCATGGTGTACCACACATCAGGTGTTGAAATGATTAGAACAATGTGAGACGAAGTAATTTTCTCATGAACACAATGCACCACCTGGTTCAGAAAGTGTAACCATGATCTTGCAATCATGAATACAACACCCTAACTACTAGGCCATGTGCCCTCACCAATATCAGTATATGATTACAATAAATATAGCAATATTGTTAGAAGGAATTATTTAAATAACAGTATAAAATATATCAAATTAGGCTGAGAACAATAATTGTTTCAATAAAGAGAAAATGTAATAAATATGAGTAATCTATTTTAAAGCTTTAAAGTTATCAGATAACATTTATAGATTTTTGGTTAGTTTTCAAATGGGCCAATTACTAGTTTATAGAATATAGATATTAGAATCAAATATATTAAATGGGAGTTCTAGCGAGGATATGGTTAAACAATTGTAGAAATGATATTAAAATAAGATAATCACCTTTCACGGAAATAGTTTGTTTTCAGCTGGGATCGGCGTAAATATGGATTAGGAACATCACAACCAATGGAATATTTAAAACGTTT
Source organism: Octopus bimaculoides (assembly GCF_046866305.1). NCBI lineage: Eukaryota > Metazoa > Mollusca > Cephalopoda > Octopoda > Octopodidae > Octopus > Octopus bimaculoides. The sequence continues at coordinate 164,817,756 of NC_142929.1, read as the reverse complement.
TTCTCGGAGTTTATAACCACTTTTACGCCCTAGCACCTTCACGATGATGTCCTTAAGTTGACTCTGAAAAATAAAGGTTAACCAGGGGATTAACATTAACAGAATTTAATTCTTTTCACCTACACTAATGCTATTTAAATTTAAAGCAGATGTTAAAAATATAGAGTAATTAATGAAAATAATACTTTTGGAAATGTAGACCATCAGTACTTGGTAACAGATTTTTATATTGGCTCTACATTTGCGGATGCAGGCATGGCTGAGTGGTTTCAAAGTTTGTTTCATAATCATGAGGCCTTAGGTTCAATAGTACCGTATAGCATCTTGGGCATGTGTCTTTTACTATAGCCTCAAGTTAACTCAAGCCTTATAAGTGAAATTATGTGGACAGAAAATGAGTGGAAGCCCATCAGATAGATTATATCAACAATTAAACATCCAATTTCATAATATTTTGTATCATTGTTTTGATAGGCTGATTCGACCTGAAAATTGCATTTAGAGTACATGTGTGTAGAATACTCAGTTACATAAATTTAACGTGTGGGTAGTTAGTTGATTGAACAACAGAATGCTCATTGTTGAAACCGATGGAAGATCTATCATCACAATAACATCAACTCCATGCTACACAATGGTAAACATTGGAAGAGCTGAAACCACAGATATTTGACTCAAAATAAAAACTGATTTTTATTTTGATTCCATACAAAAACTGTTTAGTTTCAAAGAGTGAGACATGACGGATATTATTAGAATAAAATATAAGTAAGACAGTCTAACAGTAGTATCAGAATGTATACTTCACATGCAGCAGGTTTGACCCTTGTCTTTAAACCAATGCTTAATCAGTTATGATAGCATAGTTACAATAAAAAAATTTCTAATGAGAAAGAATTTTTGCCTTTTCCTCCCTATTTCTATACCTTTTTTTTGTTGTTAGACTATTTTATGTCAACCCTTCCAAGATCGGAACAGTTTAATTGTTGAATGGCTGTGCTCCCTAGAGTTAACCTCTCAACTGTGAAGTAAGAGTAAAACCTGCTTCATATTCAGTTAGGTAAACTAGAGCAAGAAGATTTAGGCATCTTGCTCATAAGCACAACACAACAGTTATAAGATTTGAAGTTATGACCATGTGTTTCAACAACTTAACTTCACAGCCATATACCATTACACCTGCAAATATTAAGAATATCATCCTTTTTCCAATCTCTCACACAATTCATTGCTGACTTCTATACTCTACAGAAATAGTGACATAAAGAGACAAAGATAATTTAGTACTGACATGTGTCAAGATGATACAATAAAGCTTTAATCTTTTGACATCATGTAAAGATTGTCGTTCAAAAATACATTAGAAAAACCAGAAGCCAACAGTTTATTTTTGAGACACATTTTAACTGTTATGGAGAACATTTATTGAAACAGCTTGTTTAAATTAAATCCAACATCTGATGAGATAAACAGTCTGCTTGACATTATTATTTTTGATAATTTGTTTGTCAACAGAAGTGAGAAATAGTGTAGTCTCACCTATCAGGGTGACAGAACTATTGCTGTGAAGTTTCACATTTTAGACAAAGGTATTCAGTAGTACAGTTTCAATATAACACACTCTTATGGAGTTTCAATATAGTTGAAAAATTAGAACCTGGAACATGCTTAACAAAAAAAAATCTTCTGAAAAAAAAAAGGGATATCAGTAAAAAAATACTTACTTCTACCGCTGTCATGACAAACTTTACAGCATTCTCAGCCACATCATCGAGGCCATTCTCCCAGGCACAAACATACATACGACCATGAACCATGGAAATATCTGGTAATGTTGCTTCTCGAGAAGAAAACCCTTACAAAATAAAATAAAATACTTTATTTATGCTTGTGTTGGTATGTGCCCATGTAAGTAAATACATAATACATACCATTGTTGTTTTAATACCCATTTTTTTCCATGCTTGCATAAACCAGATGAAATTTATTGAGGCAGATATTGCTACAGCCAGGTGACCTTTCAGCTGCCAACCCTCACCTGTTTCCAAGTAAAGTATTATTTCCCCAAGTTCTGACATGTTTTCATGGAAGATTGGAAATGAACAATACTGATTTTATGAACCATGACCCTTGTTTAAAATTATTGTACAATATGAAGACAAGAAGACACACATATACACAAGGTGGACTTCTTTCAGTTTCCATCTACTAAATTCACTCCCAAGGCTTTGGCAGGCCTAGGGCTATAGTAGAAGACACTTGCCCAAGGTGCTACACAGTGGGACTGAACATGAAATTACGTATTTGTGAAGTGAATTTCTTAATCACACAGCCATACATGTGCCTCATCATCATCATTCAATCTGTCTTTAATACTGGCATGAATCGGATGGTTTTTCAGGCTCCAATAAGCTAGAAGACTGCATTAAGATCCAATGTCTGTTTTTACATGATTTTTGCTGCTATAGTTGTCTATCTATGCACATATAAATATATAGTCACACACACATAAGCTGTGTACTCAAGAAGTTTGCCTCTTTCATGTAATTTTGGGTTCAGTCCCACTAAGCAATGTCTCCTACTATAGCCCTTCATTAACCAATGCATTTTGTGGGAATTTAGTAGATGGAAAAGTGCAAGAAGCCCATCATATATGTATGTATACATGCATGCTTGTGTGTATATCTCCAAAACAACACTGAATTATGGGCACAGATGGTGACACCATCATTTTTTGGTTAGGCTACAATTAGTTAAGTCTCTTGATATTTCCTGTCAGCAAAATCATCCACTATCTCTTTGTGCACTTTCAAATTTCTCTGGAACTACTTGTAAATCAGTTAAAAGTAAGTAAGTAACAAGAAGTGCATCCAACAATATAAATTCTGCCTCAAAAGTTAGTTTCATCTAAGTCATTTTAGCATGGAAAATAGGCATTAAACACAAATGAACTATATATATATATATATATATATATATATATACAAACAAAGCATTTTCTTACAGATGATGCTTTAACCTATATTACAAAAAACAGAAAGAGGAACTGAGAGGTGAGGTTAAGATATTAGATAAATAATTATATATTCCTGTTCACATTAGAGCCACTATATTGTGTGTCCTGAACCAAAACACATTACTTTGCTTATTGCATATACCTGGCTTACATGGACACAACATCGTTAAATTACAACCAGAAGAATTAATAGTAGGAAGAGAACTGGAAATGGAAGAAAAGGTAAAAACTTTGATGTGAGAGTATCTGATCGTTGCAGGATCAACTTTCCAACCTTCTAAATAAATACGTTAGAGAGAACTTATACTTTGATAAGAATATAGGATAGAACTTGGGATGTAGATACAAAAGACTTACACTTTACATCGCAACTACTATTTAGTACTGCAATGTGGTTCACAATCTGTATCAGAATTCCAGGTGCAATGGAATTGCAATTTATTTTTGTTAGTTTCACACTAACCATCATTAGGGGAAAATGTGATAGAGAAGTTGGTTGCAAAAGATTGAACAACAGTTGAAATTTTTACAGAAGAGAATTGTCATTATTGCAAAATTTTATAATAATGGAATATAAAAAGAATACTAGGAAAATTTACAAAAAAAAAAAAAAAAATTCCATTCCCCTCCTACCTCAAAGCTTTGAAACTTACCAACATTTATGTCATCTTCCAAACTGCGTGGACTAACAACTGGAGCATAAGAAATAGGATTCACAGGTATAAATTTTTGCTGAAATTAGTAAATAAAATAAGACTTAACAATATTATGTTACAAAAATAGTCTTTTTTTTTTTAGATAACAATACTAATGCAGATTATTGTAGCTAATAAATGAAATTAAGTATACTATAGATGATTAATAAATTTATAGTTAAATAAAGTTAACCAAAAAGAGAGAGGGCGTCAGAAGTAAAATATTTTCAAAAACTATTGAATTTTGATATTGATATTGCTTGTAGTTCCAGGTGAACTTAGATTAAGCAAGACTATGATCAAAGGCATTCCATTTGTGACTATCTTGTCTGTAAAAGATTTATTTAGAACTACATTATCTAGAGTATTCTTCCTTTACATAAGATAGTAGGGTGATTTTGATGAATTTGACTGCTATTTCTAGCATTTCGAGCAACTACATTGAGGCTCTTTGTTAGGATTTCTTTGATATGAATGTCTGTGACCAAATTCTTACAAACACCCCATATAAGACCATTGACTTGGACATAAATATATTTAGCATATTGTGCAGCCCCAGGTCAGAGCTGATCAAATATATAAATAATAAGTTGAATAACAAGGTGATATCCACAGATTCAAGGCTCCAAGTATACCACACCTCTGCCTTATTGAAGCCGAACTATTCACACCTATAGTTAAGAGCAATTCTATCCCATATGCAGTGGTTGACCGAGATACCTAGTGCCTTCCTGTACTCAACAAAACCTCAACTTCACAGCAGAAATGTTAAGGCCACTCCCACTGGTGAAGAGGATTGGCCTGCAAGAGTCCTGTTCCAGTGCTACATAAAAGCACTTGTGTGGTGCCATGTAAAGGCACCCAGCACACTACGTAAAGTGATTGGCATTAGGAAGGGCATCCATCCATAAAAACCATGCCAAATCAGACTGAAGCCTGGTGCAGCTCTTCAGGTTACCAGCTCTGGTCAAACCATCCAACCCATACCAGTATGGAAAACAGACATTATGTGATGATGTGTGTGCGCGTACTTGTACAGGGCTTTACTCAAGACTTGATACTTTTGCAGCTGTCTCACAAGGAAGACTGTATTAATAGTACTTCTTCCAAGTACAAAACCAAACTGCATCACATCTATCTTAATTCTCATACTAATCAATTACATTATAACTCTTTCGGTAACTTTCATATCGTGATCTGTGTGTCTATATGTTTGCATGTATCTTTGCATCTGACATTAGGTGGATAACAGTGACATCCTTCTGTTCCACATAAATAAAATGTTTGATAGCTTAGTAGTTCAGCATGCAGAGATATGGAATAAAGTACTTTATTTGAAAACAAGTAGGGACTGGTGTCAGGAAAAGTATCTGACCATTGAATACTGCTTCAAGAAGTCTCATCCATACCAGCTTGTAAAAGGTAGATATATTTCCCAACTTAGACTTGAATCATGACTAAAAATTTCAGTTTAAATAAATATATGAATAAATTCTGCATTATTTATTAAATACTATCTTTTTCTTTAATTTTTATAACTGTAACATTTAGATATGCATATATCAAACAATAAGATAATCAAAAAAGAGAGAGATTTAAAACAAAAATAAAAGATCAGAGATAGAAGTAAACAAAAATATTATATAATTTACTGTATAATTGTTTCTATTTGTTGTTGCAGTTGCTGCCTTCCTTTTTAACTTAGGTTTCTGTTTTGGAGAAGAATTGGAGGCACTTGGTGATTTCTCTGCAGGCGCTGCAATACAACATGTAGATATTTGTCACATCAGATAAAAGAAAAACTACAACATGGCCATTTGTATATTTAAAGGTCATTTAAAAACTACATTTAAACAAACACTTCAGAACTTCATAGTGAGTGGTTCACATTCCTAATTCAATACTTGGTAAAATAAATCCATTTAGTTGACAACAGCCAAAGTAAAATTAATTTATTTAGCTAACAACAGCCAAAGTGTCCTAGATATAGTAGCTTGCTTTTAGTTAAGAATTTCTCCTGAAGTTGTCTTAAAAGGAAAAAGATATTGTGGTAACACATCATGCTACAAACTCAAACTGCATCTTATCTAAGCTAATTTTATTTCTATTCAGCTATCTAAAACATTTTCTGTTACTTTCATAACTTGGACCATAAGTTTGATGCCTCTCTAGTTTCTTCTTTTAATGTACCCCTTTGTTGCAATTGTCAATGGTGATACTGCTATGCAATTCATTGAACATGACACCACCTTCTACTTGACTATCCTACTCTGCAGGATATTTTCCAGCATCTCATCAACTAACTTTGTCTTAAGTGCTTTCTCTGTGCTTATTTGTGCTTTCAATTCAATACAATAACTGGGCCTTCTATTGGCCCTCTCTCCTCTTTGTATTCTTCTTATTCAACAAATTCTTATAATATCTCCATATCACTTTCTTTTCCCTATCAGAGAGGGCAAATGTGCCAATAGCATTCTGTAGACACTGTTCACCAAAAGTATCCTGATTCACTCTGACACACTACTTTGTAATCTGGAACACTTCACACCTCTGACTGCCTTGTAGCAGAACACTGACCAGCCTCTTACTTGTGGCTTTGCTCTGTGCTACATATACCTGATGTCTAGCTTTTCTTTTAGTTCCTTAAATTGTTCCTTGCTACTCCCCCTTTCATCATCATTTTGAACTCTGCTTTTCTATGCTCACATACTGTAAGTAGTTTATTTAGGCAGATTTCCAATGGTTGAATGCCCTTCGTGCAACCAACCCTTACTTGTTTTCAAGCAAGATATTTCCCCATGGCCAGACATGTTTGCACAGAATATTGAAAATAAATTATACTGCTTCTATTACAGTGACACTCACTCACAACTACTATGCAATGTCAAGACAGGGTGAGAGTAAAACACACACAATATACATCATCATCATCCTCATTATCATAATCGTTTAAAATCCGCTTTCCATGCTGGCATGGATTGGACGATTTGACTGAGGGCTAGCGAGCCAGAAGGCTGCACCAAGCTCCAATCTGATCTGGCAAACTTTCTACGGCTGGATGCCCTTCCTAACGCCAACTACTTCGAGAGTGTAGTGGGTGCTTTTTACGTGCCACCGGCATGAGGATCAGTCAGGCAGGACTGGTATCAACCACACTCAAATGGTGCTTTTAACATGCCACCAGCACAGGAGCCAGTCAGGTGGCACTGACAACGACTACGCTCAAATGGTGTTTTTTACGTGCCACTGGCACAGGAGCCAGACAGGCGACACTGGCAACGATCATGCTTGAATGGAGCTTTTTACGTGCCACCAGCACAGGAGCCAGTCAGGCGGCACTGGCACAGGTGTCAATCAGGTGGTACTGTTATCGGCCACTACAATGATTTCACTTGCCACAACAGGTCTTTGCAAGCACAATTTATTGCCCAGTGATTAAAGGGTACTCTTGAATAGGCTGGTTATGCTGCACTGGCATAGGCCACGGTTATGGTCTCACTTGGCTTGCCGGGTCTTCTCAAGCACAGCATATCTCCAGAGGTCTCGGTCATTTGTCATTGCCCAATGTTCGAAGGTCATGCTTCAACACCTCATCCCAGGTCTTCCTGGTCTATCTCTTCTACAGGTTCCCTCTACTGCTAGGGTGCGACACTTTTTCACACAGCTGTTCTCATTGATACGCAACACATGACCACACCAAAGAAGTCGTCTCTCTTGTACACATCTGATGCTTCTTAAGTCCAACTTTTCTCTGACATTACATATCCAGTGGAGCATACTGGCTTCATTCCTTGCAAGCTTACGCATGTTCTCAGCAGTCACAGCCCATGTTTCATTGCCATGTAGCATGGCTACTTGCTCACATGCGTCATACAGCCTACCTTTTACTCTGAGTGAGAGGCCTTTTGTCACCAGCAGAGGTAGGAGCTATCTGAACTTTGCCCAGGCTATTCTTATTCTAGCAACTACACTTTCAGAGCATCGGCCCCACTGCTACTGACTTGGTCACCTAGGTAATGGAAGCTATCAACTACTTGTAGTTTTCTCCCTGGAATGTGATGGAGTCTTTTCTGCACATTTTCAGTGTTTATTGGTCCTGAGCATTTACCACACACAAAAACTTTCTTCCCAGTTAGCCTTCCTTTGATATTGCTGCACTTATGTGTCTATAGCTTACACTGGGTACATCTTATGAAGTTTCTACCGATCACACAGGGCCATCTATCTGAAGGGATTCGTGGTTTGTCTGCCTTCCTACTTATTAAGACTTTGGTTTTTTTGCTAGGTTGACTCTAAGGCCCTTCAATTCTAGTCCTTGCTTCCACACCTGAAACTTCTCCTCTAGAGCAAGGTCATCATCAAAGAGAAGCTTCCAGGGGCATCCTGTCTTGAATTTCTCTGTTATTGCCTGGAGGACTATGATGAATAACAGGCTTCTTTCAGTATGTATCTACCAAATCCGTTCAAAAGTAGTGTAAGACATTTGCCCAAGATGCTATGCAGTGGAACTGAACCCAAGACTGTGTGGTTGTGGCTCCGTGGTCATGAAGTTTGCTTTCCAACCACAGTTTCAAGCTCAGTCCCACTGCATGGCAACTTGGACATTAAATGATGGTGATAATGATATATGTGCATGTATAAATATATATGCACTCACACATGACATACACAACATATGCACTCACACATGGCATATTTCTAAAGAGTTTCTGCTTACCAAATTCCTTTTATAAAACATTGGTCAATTGGGAGTTTTGTATAGAAGATACTTGTCCAAGGTGCTACACAGTAGGATTAAACCTAGAACTGCATAAATGCAAAGCAAACTTCTTATCTATGTGGCTATGACTTATCACAAAGAACATTTGCTACAAGAACCAAGAACATTTTTAATGGAGAAGAAGAAATAATAGAATTTTACCTGGTGTATTACTTAAGACTTGACATTTGGCTAAAATGGATAAAAGGAAGCGGTTGTGTAAGTGAACTGAAAAAGATGAAAACAAACAAACTGAGAATTGTAAGAAAAAATGTATGAGAAACAGTGGCAGTAAGTTCATGTAAATTATATATTTCTTTTATTTATTATTCATTTATAACTGGCACTCAATCAGTTATGACAACAAGAGTTCCAATTGATCCCGCAAGAGTTCCAATTGATCCAATTAACATGCAAGTGGCTGAGCAGCAAATTTCAGAGATATGTCAATAACTAATAGAAAAAAATATTGATTTGAATAATATAAGTTAATTCAACACAAATCTTTACATAAAATATACTTTTAAATCCTTTGATCATTTTAAAAATTTGATTAACTCTTTGACAATGAGTGAACAAATGAAAAAACTTGAGATAACAAAAAAGGGGGAAAAAAACCCAAAAGCAAACTGGAAATAGCAGCAAAAGAGACTGTGACATTCAATATGTTTAATTAATGCATACATGGAGAATGTCAATAAATTATGGTAACAATAGGTTTTTGCAGCTTACCCATGTCAGCCTTTAGCATTTTCCGAGCTTCCGTATCAAATTCTTCTTTTGACATCTAAGAAATAAGGAGATGTATGTAATAGTTTTCAAACAAAAAATTGAAAGAAACAGCTTATGAGACATTGATTTCTTTTTACTGTTTTAGATGTCTTCTCCCTTGTTGGCAATTTTACATATCATACATGTTGTTATAAATGTTATCATGTAGCCTCCAAATCAGCACTGAATGAACAAACTTATGACCAAAGGCTTTCTAATCATGACTGTCTCAATCTTTTTACAGGCATTTAACATCTAACTACACAATCCAATATGACCCTCATTTTTTTCTCAGATGGTAGAGAATGAGCTGAAGAAGATTTGTCTACTGTTTTTAGCAAGCCTAGCGACCATGTAGAAGATCCCTTGTTAGTAAGTATTTCATTATAGGAATAATTTAGTTAGATTGATGTAACTTGCCCAAGGATATAATGCATTGTTGTAGGTAGAATAATATAATTACTCCATAGCTACAGGAAATCAGGATATAAATAAAGCATTAGATATGAAAATATTGTCTGATACCCATTCAAATCTATTTTTAAACAACTTACAATGGTCCACAGGTTAATGTTTAACTCCGTTTGCTTTAGTGTTAAGTAGATAAAAGACAAATTCTTCATTTTCACTAACTGACTAGTATATTGGTGCAAGATTTTTGTAGAAACTTCATGTGTTTCCTCAGAGATAAACCAAACTGAAATGTGAACATCAATCTTTGCGATGATAGTTAAAGTGTTAACATATCTAATAACGGAGGTATCTAAAAACTAACAAGAAAGATATACTTCAGCAAAAAAAAAAAAAAGAAGAAAAATAACTCATTGACTAATAACAGGAGTCAAATAATGGAGACAACTGAAGACTTATTTTGATGTCATTAGACCTCCTTAGCAATGTACAGATTTTCATTATATGTGCTAAAACCTACTTCAGTACCAACACTATCATTTCACTCCAGGAAATCATAGTAAAAGAGAGATAAAAGGAGAAAAAAAGATGAAATTAAAAAGATGAAGACAATTAAAACAAGATATATTTCTTAAAGTTATCGAATGATTTCATATATCAGCATATTTCAATAAAAATAGTTCTGCGTTTTATGACAGAAATAAATAAGTTGACTTTAAATTTACAGAAATTTTAAAAACATACCTTCTGTCGAAACCATGCTTTCAGACTCTGCTGATACCTGAAGAAAAGTTAAATATTTAGTTTTGGAACTCCTTATTGAATAATATTAATGATTTCTAACATACCCACCAAATTTAAGGAGGGGGTATAATTATTTGTACTGATCCCAATATCTTCATTCTTTTACATACAGGCATTATCTACAGATAGCACTTCAGACCAGCGTAACTTCCATGAAAATAATCCAACAGAACATCCTTCAATTGAAATATAAAACCTACTCTCCTTCAATAGCAAAGAGAACATACAAAATAAAAAGTCCTGCACTTTGTGTAAAATTTTTGTAGCTTGTTATTCAAGCTATGACCATCTTATCTTCTTTTCTGACATATTATATTGAGGATTAATTAATCACTAGGTATTCAACTATTTTAAAGACAAGGAAAAACTAGACGTAGTTGATAGCTTCCGCTATCTGGGAGACCAAGTTAGTAGTGGGGGAGGGTGCGCTGAAAGTGTAGCTGCTATAATAAGAATAGCCTGGGCAAAGCTCAGAGAGCTCTTACCTCTGCTGGCGACAAAGGGCCTCTCACTCAGAGTAAAAGGCAGACTGTATGATGCATGTGTACGAACAGCCATGCTACATGGCAGTGAAACATGGGCATATGCCTAGCTACTTGTATATAAGTATCTAATGAGCGAGTATACGTGTGCATATGTATGTAGGGATAGGTATATGGGCTGTACACGCATGTACAGATGTATTTGTATATGCATGTATGTCTGTGTGTGTATATATATATGTGTCTATGTATGTATAAATGTGTACATATATGTATATATGGCTGTATGGGTATGTATCTGATTATATAAGTTTATAACGTAAGTAATCCCCCCTTATTTAAACTTCATTTAGACCTTATTACTCATATTGTATTTATTTCTAAATTTTCTTAAAAACATGATTAAACCTATTATTTACAATAAATACTTGAATTATAAATTTTATTCACCTCCTTATTTGGGATTCCTCATCATACATACAAATACAGCCTGATCAGTAATATAATTCATTTAAGAAGCTTTACATAGACAGACATAGAGAGACTGTCAGTGTTTAATATTACATATATCAGCACCCACTTAATATATATTTTTTTATCTTGATTCAAATAGACATGACTGCAAGAATGAATACAATAATCCTAAAACGATAACTAAGAGAAAATCTATGTACTTCTAATGTCTTTTTTAGTTTTTATATCAGCTACTGACGAGTACAGATATGACTATTATGATTTTCTATTATGAATATCTGAGTCTTTTTGTACGAGACAAATTGTATAGCAAATTGAAAAATAAAAACTATAATCCATTTTAACATCTAAGCTCCTCCATTACATGAATATGAATGAATTTGTTGAACTTTATGTAATGGAGGAGGTTAGATGTTAAAATAGATTATAGTTTTTATTTTTCATGTTGCTATACAATTTTCAATATGTGACCGAGTGTGTATGAGGGGAAATATTATTCTTGATTAAATATATCAATTAAGTTCAAAGAATATTTGTTTCTTTCCCATCTTGATAAGTGACAGGACTTTCTTTCCATCATCTTGATCATTTAACATCAGTTTTCCATGCTGACATGGGTTGGACGGTTTGACACCCTTCCTAACACCAACCACTTTACAGAGTGTACTAGGTGCTATTTATGTGGACTTGTCGAAAAGACTTAGATACAAAGAAAATCTATTTTGCCTATTTGGGAGTATCTACGAGTTTATTATCAAAAGTGTCTTTCCCCCATTTTTAAATGAAGGAAGAAAATTTGAGGGATATCTAGCTATTATTTCTAGCAGATAATCGACCCACATAGAAGCTTCCTCGTTAGCTCAAGTTGAGTGTTTTACTAAGAGATGAGAATTACTGAGAAGAGGGAGCACGTCAAAGTAATCCTGTGTTTATTGTCTGGAATATCAAGGGACAAGAATTGGTTAGTCATGCTCTCGTCGAGAATGTCAGCAATAAGCTGAGAGTCATCATCAGTGCGTGTGTATATATGAATATCAATACAGTGTGAAAATATGAATATATGGATTTATACCTACAAATGTTTTTGCTATCATATTACTCCTAAGAGGGCATTTTCATCATTTGGGATGAGGTTCGAACCAACTTGTCTTGTTAATAATCAGGATTTGATCACCTTAACTTTTTACACCACTGATAATAGCAGGTAAGGATACCTATTAAAACGTAAATAAATAAGTCCTAAATTTTACATTCATCTACACAACGATTGAAGTTGATAGCCGGATATACGCTTGGATGCACAAACGAAAAACATACAGTAGAGTTTATTTATTCACTCGAAGCTAATTATTTAATCTTTCACTACTCAGAATGTTTTCCTGCTTCCGATCCTTGAAGCAATCACACACAAAATGCGTGTGTGCACGCCAATGTTTATGAGATATATTAAAAAATGGATTACATGCGAGGTAACAAAGATTCTACGTGGTTACTCGACCTCCGAAAATAACTGTCAGGTCACAGCCTATCATTTCAAAAAGGAAAGTCACATTACACAGTAAACCTGTATATACAAGAGAGGATGCTCATGGCTTGTCTTTCAACATAGTTCAGTTTCATTAGGGTCGACCTGAAGCTAAATAATGATTACAACTAATACCTAAAGTTTTGTTCATCGGTTTTATCAATTGCACTCATCAATGAATGGAGATGAAACGAGGGATGTTAATACAGTGATGTATGTATTAAGGCACTCGAAGCATGCTGTTGTACCACAAAATGAATTCTATATGCGTATATGTATTTTTCTGTGTGAGTGTATATAACCGAATGGTTAAGAATTTCTCTTTGCAATCACAGGGTCCAGAGCTTGATCTCACTAGACTACACTTTCTGTCAGCGAAATTATGAAATTGGATGAAAAATGTGTAGAAGCTCTTTCAATGAATTGTACCGTGGCTAACTTTGTGTCACATTCTGCATGAGTTTTGCATTACTGGTACAACTTTCATTAATGATACTAGTTTGTTATACTATAATTCAATAAGTAGTTTCGTTGATTGAACAACTGCAATACTAATCGCCGAAACTGACGCTAAATCCCTCATTTTATATATGGGAAAGCTATCGGTTTGCAAACTTTAGAGGTATAGTTGATATACGGAAAGAGAGAGATAATGTGTGTGGGTACAAGTGTATAAATAGAAAGTTATTAGCATGTAAATATTTAAGCTGTATAAGTCAATAAACTGAGAGGGAGTATGTATGTATATATATCTGTAAATAAGCCATCAGAACTACACATGACAACTAATGCAGTTTACAATACTTGACAACAACCACCTTACAAAATATATCCTAAAATCTTTGCTAAGATATTACATCAATATATTAAAAAAAACTGTGATACTTACGCGTTAATACTATCACCTAAAGCTTCTGTTAAATCTTTCTTAATTGCATTGAGATTAATAGGAACTGCCATTCTGCTGTCTTCTTTACTCTGGTTATCTACACTTCCGGTTTAGTGACGTCATAGTAGTCGACATTATATTATATTAAAACGAGGCTCTGTATACAGAAGACGTGGCATGCTATTCTAGGATGACATCTTACTCCCACTGACACATCACTATATTTTAGTAAAACAACAATAAGAAAAGTGAATTACAATTTAGAAATGACACCAAAATATTTTAATTTTAATATGTAGTTGAGAAGATAAAATGTATGTGGTTAGGAAAATAAAAAGATATACAGTTCATTAAACTGAGCTACTTGTTAAAGTTGCCGGGTTGTTGAAAGGGAAATAAATAGGTATAATTTCCTGTTGTCATCCATGCTGGAAGACGTGGCTTTATGAAACCTCTCCAGCTACTCTCAATTACTGCTGACTACACCCTCCTCTCCACTACATCTTTCTTTCTCATACTACTGTCACAACTGTAGAGAGGTCTGTCATATCACTCAACCTCTATCTGGCTGTCAGGACCGCTACAGTTTTATCCTCAACATGCCGCGACAGCAGGAATTAATGGATAAAGCTGAGGATGTGGTGGACCTGGTGAGTGGCATCTTTCAATGACACTTTCTTGTTATTTATCAACTTTTACCTCCTCAACTATCAACTTTAACACACTTTAGCTTCTTTTTCCTGTCATCTACAACATGACTTACTGCATCATATATTCTCAATCATTATATAAGTATTTACATCTTAATCTTCTTGCTCATTGATTTAACATTTTCCAATTTTGAACATTTTTCACATATTTACATTGTGATGTGTCACTTTAGTTCTCCTTGTTAATGAGTTAATACAACAGTTGTTACCGTCATAGTTTTTGACCAACTATTTGAAGCTGTTCTATTCCCGTCATTTAGAGCTGTCCTTTTGAATCTGATATCTTAACACTCTGCAAGCTACAGAGGTGGTTTGTGTTTTAATATAATACATATTCTGGCCAAAACATTACTGTTTGTTTTGTATTATTGTTTAATCCCAAATCAGTCCAAGTGAGCAAACAATGAAAAGCAGGCGTTATGAGTACCCCGTCCTTCCATGCGTTGCGTATCCAAGAATACATTATCCAGTGGGTCCCTTTCTCATGGTGATAAGGGTTCAATTGGAGGGAGATTTGGCTGCCATTTCTAGCAGGTTTTGCGACCACTTAGGAGCTTCCTCGTTGACCGTCTTGTATACGTCTGATAGTGATGATGATAATTCTTCTTATCAATATTCACCGCCCATCACTTTTACATTGCCAACGAATCACCCCCGCTTCGTGAAGGATATTTAGGCTCCGTTTAGAAGCATACGGACTTCTGAGGAGTGTTCCATATGTCCCTATTCACGTTTTGAGGATGTAATTGTAAGTGATGTGTAGTAACTTTGGAAACGTTTCTCTAGAATTCTTTAGATGAATACTTCTGTGTAATTAGCGACCTGTAATCTTGATATTAAATTTACATAAATTTACTACGAATATGCGAGTTCCATTTCCTAGTTAACGGAATTGAACATATGCGTGTGCACCAACTCTATATGTTGGATATTTAAAAGAAAAACTCTCCTAATTCGCCTTGGTTTTCTTGTCATTTAGTAATTAGTGTATTCTAATTTTGTTTTCTCTATAGATTCTTAAGTTTACATTCTCGATCTACCTGTTTTTATGAATAGGCCTTTTGAGTGGAGAAAATAAGTACAAGTTATATACCGATCGCTTAAAGTACATCTCTCCTTCAAAATGTGTAGAGTTGCGTTAAAAATCATCAGCCCATCAGCTAAATTGGGCTACCCATCTCCTTTTCGAATTTTATTATCTTTGAATGTTGAATGTCCACGTTGCAACAGGGAATCCTTTACCAGGAGATATCTCTCTTCTGCCATCCGTTGTGTTTTGTTAAGAACGTCACTTGAGCAGACTTTTTGTTAAAACTTGTAACTAAGTTTTAGTTTTTGTAAATTAAATGAATCAAACTTTAAACATAATTGATTTTCAAAATCAGTTGTATTCGTCCTGTTTTCTCTTAGTGTCTCCTTCCATGTAGTTAATTAGAAAATTCATTTCGTACAGTTAACACCCAATCACTAGAATTCCAAGCTAGCCGGCCTCTCTTATACAAATCTAGGACCATATCCAGTCCTATTGTTCGAATATGTAAGAATCCCTGTTTTATCATTTACAATAGCCTACAATATCATAGAAATTTTCTGAGATATACCTCTAATTATATCGTGAATTTATACGATACTATTATCATTGCACAAACAGCTCCAGTTTTGTCATTTGACACATTTATTTCGACTTTAGGAACCTATTTTCGTAATAAATATTTTCTTGTGTTCTTTTCCCCCTCTGCAGTTCTTTTCAGATATATCAAGATTTCTCTACCTGCTCCCCTTCTTAATACGTTTGGATGGAGTTACTAATGCACTTTATTCCTCATTTGAGCGTTAACTTTTCACATGCTGGAAAGAACAGTTAATGGTTTTTTTTTCCTTTTTTTTTTTTTGATTTATCGTGTATGTTTGTTAAGAGGAACACTTGAAATTTAGTCAAGTAACACGAGAACATCAGTTCCGCAGTATCGAAGCAGCGAAATAGTATTTTTCGTTGCTCCAATAAAACTGTTTGTAGGTCTAGCGTAGAAAGAATTCAACAGATATTTGTTATTGAGCTCAACTGCATCCGCTCCCTGACAATGTTATCAAGTAAACGTTTTCTCTCCAACGCAACTATCGAGTATAGGGGCTATATATTAGCCAGCTGGAGACGATATTTCCTGGGGCTAAATAACAGTAACATTCGTCCTAATCAGGGCTGCTACATTATATTGGTAAAAGATCTTTACTATATATATATAAGTACAAATAAAGGTTACAAACCTCATTCAGGGATAGCAAAATCCTATTAAAATACTGATTAGTTGCCTATACAAAAATGTTGAACATTACAGTTAATACTCAACTGCAAGATAACTATATAAACCTTGGTTTATATATATTTATTTATTATAATAAGAAAATAGAGAGGTAATTAATAAATTATTATTCATTAATTAAAAAATTGACAAACATCCCTTACAGGTATTTCAATGTGTGTGTGTAAACGGATCTTATAAATATTAGACTACATTCAGAGATTTGACATAAAAACTAATAAAACTTGCAGTTTCGGTGGGTGTTGAAGGTTCTGTCTCTAATACTTGATTTGTCTGTTAGACATTGGACAATCTGGTGGGAAATTTTATGTATTGTTTCTTGTTTTATTTCTCTTAACTCTACGCGCGCACCTTCGTTCTACATTAAATGTAACACCTCAGAAACCTATTTTGGAGGGAGATTATTTGAAAAATAGATTGAACTTAACTACTTTCTATTTAAAATGCCATCATATTAAAAGTGTATCGACCCCATCCCCGTTGTTTTTTGTATAAAAAGATTAATATTAGGCACAAAGTTTTGTGTAAGTATATTTGTACCTTAATTACCTGTTATCTTTTTAACTGACAAATTAAGCATCTTCGTAATTTGCTATCTATATTGATTCAGTACAGCAGAAAAGGTTTAATTAAAATGAACCTGTATAAAAAGTTAGCGATATGGGGGCATATGTATGTACTAAATGTGTTTAGCAAGAAATGGAACGCCGAAGGAATTGATGTAAACCTAAAGGAGTAATCTTAACTGATTTGAACTAAGAATAAGAAGCATCATAGATACAGATTTTGCTTGTAAGAGATGAAAAATGGATGAGTGACTTGAGCATGAGGTGGAAACTAGTAGACAATAATGCAGATGTAGCGAAATAAGTATGAAGGGCAGCAGGTGTATATATAGGCTCAGGATTCTTGAAATAAGTAGGACTAATCTAAATTTGTATTTACTAAATAAATCAACAGGTAGTAGCTAGAGCGAGGCTAATGCAATATCCATCACTGCAGCAGGAATACATATTTTGGTAATGCTTTTACTGTCAGTTGATTTAGTCAATAAGAAAAATCTATTTTACAATTGGATTTTTATTATAACTTGACTCTCCAGTTGTTCGTGCATGAAACAATTTTGTTACATGGGGAAATTGGCTGTTTCTGTTGGTTAGGACTGATCATTATGAGCTTTTGATATGGTCTTGTCAGAATCTGATACTTTGGCAACTACAAAGTCAAGAATTTGGAATAGTTGATCAAAGATTATGGAACTAAGCTATATTAAAAATAGGATTGTTTTGTGGCTAATAGTATGGTGTTGTGTTGTACTGAAATGTAATGTACTGAGATGTAGTAGATTAGCTTAGGGTAATCAATTATTTGAGGTGTTGAAAGTCATAGAATGGAATTAGTTATTCATAAATGGAGAAATACTTACATGCACGCAAAAATTATTTTCCCCCTACTGGAGAAGAAATGTGTGTTTTTTTTCCATCCTACTGGAGAAGAAATGTGTTGAACTACTAGCAGAATTGTTAGCATGTTGAACAAAATGCTTAGTGGAATTTCTTTTGGTTCTTGACATTCTGAACTCAAATTTCACCAAAGTTAACTTTGCCTTTCATCCTGTGGTTGATAAAATATGTACCAGTTCAGCACTAGAGTCAATATGATTAACCCCCTTCTCCCTAAACTGCTGGCTTTGTGCCAAAATTTAAAATGTTTATATTTATAAACTTTTTATAGTTTAGTTATAAGATGAAAGACAGCACACAAGCGTTTTTAGAGCTAGCCTCAGAGTCTGGTGGTGGGAAGGACAGAAGTTATCCTTAGACCAGAGATCTGGCTCAAATGATTGCAACTGCATTCTGCTAAAAGCACCCCAACACCAGATGATGATGCTAAACCTGGTCACTGATTGTGTATATCCTCTCTCTCTCTCTCTCTCCATCATCATTTAACATCTGTTTTCCATGTTGGCATGGTTTCCAGAGCTGGATGCCCTTAACACCAACCACTTTTCAGATTGTACTGAGTGCTTTTACGCAGCACTGGCTTAGGTGCTTTTTGTGTGGCATCTACGAGCCCACAGCACTAATTCAAAACAGAGTAAGAAGCCCACTGACAGCTCAAACCATGCATTATGGCTGGCCATGATACCATCTGTATTAGAGAGTTCTTGAGTGTTCCTTCTAAGTTGGGTTAGAAGTCCAGCAGAAGGAGTGAGGAGAGACAAATGAAGAGCAGAAACAAGGTAATGAGTTGGAAAAATTAAAACAAATATAGGATTGAGAGTTAATGTACATGTATCTAACCATCCATGTATATAAATATAAATCAGGAGGAGCTACTTACTTTGAGATGTAACTTCAATCATGCACAAACAATATCACATGTGCACCTAAGTACAAAACAAGTGACATAGAAGGTAAATAGGTATATTATGGGACAAGAAAGATATAAGAAAAGATGGTCATAAGTCAAATAGTGAAAAAAAAAAAGTTCTGCAGCCAGATTAGTTATGTAAGACAATAGTTTGATTCAAAAGTTTATCTTTAGCCTAAGTTTCAATGAATCTTATTAAATGTCATTTTTACTGCAACCAATTCAGTTGGAGTTGGTTATGATGTTAATTCATTTACATAATAAATATCTTATATAAGTATATTGTTTACCTAATGTTGAAATGTATTTATTAGCTTGGATCATGTTGAATATTCCAGTTATCTCATTGTTTAATGTTTGCATGGGTCAAATGAAATCTGTTGGGGCAGAATTTACTGCCTAACATGCTCCCGTTGGCTGATCTTTACCGATTTCCAAGTAAGGTAATACTTCTATTTGTCCTTTAAACACAACAGTACAATCGCCTGACATATCTTCACAGAAGATTGCAGATGAATGGCACCATTTGTTTAATAGTGATGTTTACAATTAGCACACAATCAGGACAAAATGACACGAATACATATGCACGTGCACACACATGATAGGCGTCTTTCAGTTTCTGTCTACTACATCCAAGCAGCCTATTACCACATGGTTTCAAAGCAAGCTTCTTATCTGCACAGCCATTTGGACTGAGAAGACCACTATTCATTGTAGTATTAAATATTTTATCATTATGTGCCACAAGCCTATGAGGAAACATCTATATTGTTGTTGTTGCTAAAAATAGCAGTCAAATCTCCCTTAAATTACACCATACTTATTTCAAATTGAAGGGAATACATTAATGTAATGTTTGATATTGTATCTAGAGGAGGATGAGGTTGTCATGATTGGAGCACTTTTGATCAAAGGTCAGTTCAGTTGGACCTGGCCTAAAAGTAAACAGCCATCCTCTACCATTTGACAGGTATATTAACTTGAGGTTATTTATTCTATGTATACTTTGCTCTACTCACAAAAGACTGGTAAAAACCAATAACTTGTCATTTGATTATCAAAGTGTTTCTTTGTATAATTCTTTTTTTGTAAAATCTTTTAACCTCCATCACAATATTTCAAAATAAAGTGACTAATGTCACAGATGTTGGATATCCCAGACCTGATATTTCATGCATTTTTGTTTCTTAGTATATTTTCGCTTTTTTTTTTTTGTTTTTTTGTGTGTTGAACTATTGTATATCAGTCATTACATTTAAGTACTGTCAGCTGTTCTTCTATTTCAACTTTTCTTTTATAAGAAATTGGGCATTTTCATTATCCTTCATTTGTTAAACATTTTTTAATGGCTTTAATCAGGAAGAAGTGGGTGATGCCTATGACCTTTGATTACCCTGTAAGACTGATTAAACTGTTGCAGATGATGTTTACTTTGAACAACTTTAAGTAATGTCTGCAGGAAAAACATACGAATTTCAGAGGATTGACCCTCTTGAGAGGAAGGATCGAACATTATCACTATTGCAGGGCTTTGGAGAGGAAATGCTGTTTCAAGAGGAGTATTAGGTGATGGTATGCTGCTAGCTAGTTGTAAGGAGCAGCTACTTGTGTAGAATGCGAGGCAAAGTGAGTAGACATGTTGTAGACTAGAGGAAGTGCGTTGGTGAGTGAGAGCTTTCTAGCTAACTTGTTTTGAATCTCTCTAGGATATTAATATCAGTAATTTTTGCTTTTATGAATATCAGTCAATGTGAGGCCTAGCGTTTGTAGTGACTTTGAGGGGTTTTGTGTTGTCAGAACTTCAGAAGCTAAAGAAGATTGTCTTCCTAACATGTGCAGTATCTGTATGCTTTTGAAGTAAAGATTTTGTCCCTATTTAAGAATGTTTCCAAGGTTTTTGTCATGATGGCAATATAGATTTGACATGTGTCTAGAAGGTATGTGCATGACAACCCTGCTGAAGGTTAAGGAGGTGTCCTTAATGGTAACAGCTGCATAGGTGTGAACATGGTTACAGGTGACAGTGTAATTAATGTAACATGAGTATGAGTGTGAGTAATTGAACCACTTTTGCATATGTTGTGACAAATAGCTTCCAACTGAAGACAAGCCAGATGAAGCTCAAATGTGAACAGTTGAAGTTTCTTAGAACAACTTTGGAAGAAATAGTATAAGACTAAATACTAAACAAAATTCAATTCTTCCCCTCTACTACAATTGATTTTATTTGCAATACAGATAGATCTATTCAATTAACAGATTTGAAAAACTTCATGCCTAGTTTACATAGCTGCTTCTGTGACTATATTGATTCTTTAGAAGTTCTGACCATCAATATCTAAACACCAGTACCAATTTTATCATCAAGACTACATGAATATTAACATCTTTAAACTTCAACTTATGGTTTGACTAAACAATGATAATTTAGTCATACAGAAATCATAATTTTATTTATTCAGTTTCAAAAAATGAAATTATACATCTTTGGTGGATACCTATATAAACTTTGCTGAAATGTTATGGTCTTATTACTGGAGATTACTTCTTGCTAACTCAACAAGTTTGATTATTTACATATTACTTATTGGGTCATACATCTTTTATTGTTGGATATTCTTCCTTATTTTAATTACTATAAACATCTATTACTACAACTCTGTGAAGTTACTCAGCTTCTAGTTTATGATAGTTTCTACAGACTTATCGATAGTGAGTTGATGTTTTCCAAGAAGATTTTCAGTAATGTCCTGCTCTTGGTTAAGGTGATCCTGTGGCCTGAGGCTTTTAACTTAGCCTTATTTATCTTTTTACAGCTACTGATTTCAGGAGCAGTTTTTTTCCATGCTAAAAATGTGTGTAATGAGATGCTCCAGTTCATATGTATCAGTGAGTTCTTTCCATGTTTTTTCAAGTTTACTGTAGGTTCTTTCTGAAAGGTTTATGTTTTTGAGATGAGCTGTTTCCTTGATATTTTCATATTCGTCAGTGACTATACAAGATGCTCTTCTTGATCTTAGGTGTGAGTGGAATGTGTCGTGTAGCTGTAGTATGCTGTGGCATAACAAAATTTTCATAGGTAGTAATTTTAGCAGAGTTGATTCCATTTTCTGTTTCAAGTGTTTCAGATCTGCTACTGACCTTAATGATGTATTGATTGTGTATATCAGTGGTTCCCAACCTGGGGTCTGCAGACCCCTAGTGGCCCGCAAAGGTAATACTGGAGGTCTGTGAACTAAATTCAAAATTTCATACACACACACACACACAAGGACAAGCATATTAAAAGGGGTCTGTGGGAAAACTCATTTAAATAAAAGGGTTGAGAATCACTGGTGTATATCCTCTTTGTTGGTCAATGTATCAATTGCTGTTGATAATGAGCATGTTGGCATATAGGCTTAAGACAAACTTTAATGGACATATGATGATCAGAAGGAGCTCCTGAGAAACTGTTGTCTTGACTATGTCTTCTACACTTCACAGTTTGGAAGATTTGTTAACATTTAGAAAGATGTAATTTATCAGTTACAACTGATGAACTTTTAAGATACAATTACATCATTGTTCTAGAAACTCAATAATACCAGTAAATTCTTTGAATCTATACAGGCAGATGTTAGGCTGTGTATCAGCAAAGTTTGTGTAGTACTTAAAAGTCTCAGCATGATATGGAAATCTAAACTCTCAGAATCTGAAAAGGAACTTCTAGGCAGTAGTTTGCTTATTAATTAGGTATGTAACAATTACCAAAAGTACTAAAAGAAAGCAATTATTAAAGGGTTGACCGTCTGGAAATATTTTTATAAATTCATGTTCTAAGAAATTTCCTATAATTTCAATTTCTCAAGTTTATTGAATTTTTTAAACTCCAATTTCTCACAAATTTAAATATTCACTGTGTCCAATTCATCACATTTAAATATTCATTGCGGAGTATTCCATTTTCATTTGCAAAGTCTCTCACTTTCTCTTTTAAGTTTTAATTTGTTATTAATGTATATGTAATGTAAAAACATTATTTATTGAATGAAAATTTTTTTAAATACCCATATAATTTTTGAATGCAGGATAACTGTGAGAAGAGCCTAGAAGGTTGGGTAATTACTATTAGAAGATGAGGAGATAAAAACAAAGTTACCAACAAGTACTCGAAACTTGCACCTTATTCAGTTTCCAAACACAACTTCAACAGTGACACACACACACACACACACACACACCAATACACACTGGCGCACACACATAGATACACATGCATACAAATGAAAGGCAATAAATGTGTGTCCGTGTGTGTGCTATTCACTGACAAAACTTTGTACTGCATTTTTGTGAAGTTTTGTCAGTGAACAGGTCACGGTTTCAAAGCAACGAAAATATTTTGACACAAATGAAGTTTTAATGTTGAAGTGAAACTAACAGTATTTGTGTTCTTGAATGGTTTACAATTGTTTTTGTTTCAGCACACGATCTCAGATCAAGTCATTTGCTATGCAAGCACATCTCTGTAATTTTTTAAAATCACTGGTTAAATGCCAGCAATGACCTCAGGCTCTCCGGTATTTTAATTTCTAAACAGAAACAATCGGGGGCAGGGAGAGGGATTGCAAAAAATTCATGATTTCTCAAATTTTCTTTTTTATAACGTACTAGCAGAAATACCCGGCGTTGCCCGGGTTAAAGAGAATAATGAAATCTAAAAACGCCGTCTAGACTACGCATCATCTTTATATATAGAGATGTATATACACACACGCACCCAAACACACGTATATATATGTATATCAATATAAATATATGAAAGTCAATGAAGTTTCGTAAAAGAAGGTGATCATGTACATACTTTCTTGCTGTTGTGATTATAACACCTCGTTGTAAACAATGTTCCTTGTTTTCCCTTGTGGAGCATATACAAATAGGTTTTTTTTGCTGCCCACTCTTGAGCAGCCAACATACAGTTGTCCATGTGAGAAGCAGGGCTCTTCTAAGAGAAGACCAGCTACAGACAGTGTTTGACCCTGAGATTTGTTTATGGACATGGCAAAAGTCACACGAAGGGGGAATTGTAGTCTTCTGAATGTAAAAGGAATGTCTGCTCCTGATGGAGTAAGAGGAATTCTTGGAATAAAGACGTCATCCCCTTTTGCATATCCAGAAAGAATGGTAGCCTCGATAACGTGTGACATCATTTTCTTTATCACGAGTCGTGTTCCATTGCAAAGTCTTGGTGGTTCCAGATTGCGGAGCAGCATAACAGGCGTTCCAACTTTAAGTGATAATATGTGGGGAGGTAGTCCTGGAGGCTCCAACGAATTGAGAAATTCAGGAGGATAGTTCACCAGTTCATTTGTATCTGGAACTGTATCAACAGACTTGTAAGTTTGAAGATTGCCGGGAAGAGAATGCATCAGGTGTTGATTAATTTTTGTAACAGCTATGTTTTTTGGAGCTAATATTGCTCTTTCACATAGCCAATTGTGATTTTGGTAGTTTTGTTTAAAGTTGGGAAAGACTTTGTGTTTGAGGTCATCTACAGAATTAACAACAGAACAAAATGGCCGGAGGTCTGCAACGAAATAATTTTACTCAAAACTTTGCAAGTGAATCAGTGGAGGCAAAGATGCGTCTCATTTACTTGACAATTTATGCACTACATTGCAGAAATCACAATGTAAGTATATCTGAAAGGGTAGTCTTACACTGTTGTACCGTTGAATTACAAATAATGCTCATCTGTTATGTTCGGGTTAAAATTTCATCAACATCAAAAATATATGAATTTTCATGGGAGTTATGGCCGTTATGCAAAGAATATAATTTCCAAATTTCATAAAGATCCATTCAGTACTTTTGGCGTAGTTTTGGATAAGAAAACAAATGACTAATGTGTGTGTGATGGGTGTATATATGTATAGATATCTGTATATATGTGTACATATTACATGTACATCTATATATATATATATATATACATCTACACATATGTATACATATACATGTATGCATATAGATCTATATCTATATATATATATATATCTATACATATACGTGTACATATACATCTTATATACATCTTATATGTATACATATACATCTCTCTCTTTCTATCTCTCTATATCTATACATATACATCTATATGTATACATATACATCTCTCTCTCTCTCTTTCTCTTTCTCTCTCTCTTTCTCTCTCTCTGAAAGTATCTGTCATTACAGTATCGAAATGGTGTACATATACATCTATTATGTTGATATTTACCAGAACAAGACTAATCAGTAAATTACTGACTACCTGTCATTCTCTTAGGCTTTCTCTTTTTATACTTTCTCTAGCCATCACTTGTCATGTTTATTATCACCAATCTATTACAGCTTCCTTATAAGATTTTAATGGTTTATTCAGTCTACCATTTCAATCATCTTAATATCAACTTTTCTATGCCAAATGAGCTGGACAGGTGTGCTACAAAGCATATCACCACTAGATTTGTGCATTCTCTTGTGAGATCTAGTCCCTGAGATCTGAATTCACCCCCTTTTTATTTTTTTTAACGTCTTTGGTCTTTTTCTTTCACAGATAGCATTCACCAACAGCACATCAGTTTATTACCCAGTACTCATCAGCTATTTAGATCACATGTCCATACCAATTTAGTCATCTCTCCTGCATACATCAGCTGATGTCTTTTACACCCTGCCACACCCTTGATTAATATAAGCCCTATCTTTGAGAGAAATTATTGCATGTATAACATACCATACCTCATTTCCCTCCAGCTTCTGCAGTTCTTCCACATTCCCTCTAATTCACTCCCCACAATGTAGCATCACATTCTTTGCACATATTTTATACATCAACTAGTGTAGATCTTAACTCTCCAGCTACTTTCTCAGTTCACATGTGCTTTGCTTTTCATGTAGTTTAACATTACATATACAACAAATAATTCTCACCTTTCAATTTAGCCTCTGCAATCTCATATATTCAACACATCTTACATATGCTACAAAAAGTTTACTTTTTTGCATCCAGAGAGAATAATTTGCGATATCAATCTATCTATCTATCTAGGTCATCCCTAGATAAGTAACAGTTCTCTGAACATCCATCTCTTTTGTACTCAAGATGTGTTTCTCTTACATCTCTCTAGCACTATTTTGATCACCTTGTTAAAAAAAAGACTGTCTAGTGAATTACAGGACTTTGTCATTTACACTGCTAACCATGAGAGCTACTATGCAATCGAAGACCTGCTAGAAATAGCAGTCACATCTCTCAAATTTCTTTACGGTCTTAGGAGAAAGGTTTTGTTTGTCAAGAATAATGTAGTCCTAGATGCATTATATCTCAAAAAGTATGGGATGGTTATGGCCCAAACTTTTTTTGATCATAGAGCTACTCCATAAGAGTGCACCTTGAGCTAAACAACTTCTGTATCTCTATCATATTGTAATTCATGTTACATTTCATCTTTTTTGTACTTATTGGGCCCCTACAAAATGAGCCTGGCCGTTTCCTGGATGGTTCTAAGATTTTGTGCTCTTTGTTGGTAGTTAGCATTCTTGTCATTGCAATGTTGACTTTTAGGTTTTCTTGAACATATTTTTAGGTTTGTTACATTCTGTAACTCAATAGATTTTATTTTGAGAACTGGCTCCTCAGTCTTTAAAAGTTCTAAGTATTGTTATTATTTAATCAATCGCTATCTGCACTCAAAATTAGTTCACCTGATAACTAGATAGCTTCTACAAAAAGAGCAATCTAAATCAGTTTTGTGTTTTTATTACAATTGTATTATTAATTTAATCTTTTCCACTTCATCAAATCTCATTAAACTTTAAAAAGTTTTGTCTAAATTCATTTTTATCAAATAAATTTAATAAAATGGAATTTGTACATTTCAAATAATTTTCCAATCTAATTTACTAAAGTGTACATTATGGTTTTTTTAGCAATATTTTTGTGCACTTATCCACATGTCAGTTTATGCTGTGTGGTCTCTGTTCTTATGGTTTTGTTGTTCAGTAGCTCCTGTTAGCTCGACATGAAAAGAACTCTGAGGGTAGTCAATCAAATATTTGGGAGTGATCCTTGAGTCTGGTCTGGGACCACACCATACTCTCTGTCATGTACCAAATGTGGCAATCACAGCAGTATGTTGCTCCAGAGAAGAAGAAATACTGGTTTTACTAAGATCTATATAATATAGTAAACTAATAATGATATTACCATAGTCATTAATTTAACATCTGCTTTTCTATGGTGGTCTGTATAATAGTTTCCCAATCTTGTTTTTATGTTTGATTCAGTCATCTCATCCATTTCTCTCTCCCATTCTCCCTCCCACCTCTTCTCTACCCCTCTTTCAAAGTTAAAGAAAATAAGGAAATAGAAGGTACCAATTTTGTTGGTCTTTATCATGAGCTGTTAAAACAGGAATGAAAGCTTTTACCAATTACATTTATAAGTAATTTCAGTCACTTTGTTTTAAATGTCTTGAAATCTGAAAGAAAGTTAATAAGTTCTTGCTTTCAAGTTCACTAAGAGAAAATACCAATAAAATACATTTGTTTCAGCAAATATCTTTAAAAAAAGCTGATTGATTATCAAGCTTTCATTAAACTGACCAGTGTCCTGTAAATGGCTTATGTCTGCCTTTGGATTTTTTGCTGTTATTGATCCACAAATATCCAAGTTCACTTAGTCTACTTCTTCCTTTCCATGTTGTATATCTCAACTAAACAACTCTCTATTAAACACTACTCAATTCTTCCTTCCAAGAGACCCCCCCCCCCCCCGGAGCCCCAGTTGATGCTCATTCTACAGATTTTAACTTCTAGGAGTTCAACATGACAGTCTGGAAGGACTTACAAAAGCTATGGACACTGCTTCTCTTATTTTGGCTATGTACAAGATGAAAGAAAAAAGATGGGGAGAATCCTCCCAAAACAAGGGTGCAATGGTTGATTTCAGTTAGCAGATTTCTTTATAAATTACAAATTGAGTGACCATTTAGAAAGCCTTTTATCTGCATAACTATTTTACTTGTTCACTCTTACTGAATACAATCGTGCTCTTGATGCTATATCAGTATGGTAGCCTCAATCATGTCATTAATCTTCAGAAACATCTCCCTGATTTAGAAATATTTATTTTGTATCATGGATGAGTGAACTACTTAAAATTAATCAGTACTGGGTTTTTGCTCAACCAGAACCAATAACTAATCTTTTGTCAAATTGAAACATCTGTGAGATTAAATTCTATTCTATGGAGACTTAGATTATTTTCTATTGTATTTTGTTAATAACAGATGTGTTGGTTACAAGTTGCTAACAGATCAATTACTAGTTCATTTGATTTACAATAGGGAGAATAACAAAGGAACATTTGTGTAACAGGGGCAGAACAAATAGGACAAGATATTTTTGTTCAAATGTACCAATATATTGGTTTTCTTACTGATGTTTACATCATTCACCAGAATACCCCAGTAAAAAAATATGCACTTGTATATATGTATGCAATGGAACTAACTACATTATTGCATTGTGCTGACTCCTGGACACTATATTATAGGCAGATAAAATCGTTAGATAGTTTCCACTTGTTTATGTATAAAATCTGTAAGATCAAGTGGTAGGACATGATACTCAATATAGAAGTCCTACCTCCCTGAAAAATCAGTTTTATGTTGACATTACTCTTATGAAATGAATAGTGATACAGGTATGTCAATGTTATCAATTTTGTTGGGTCATGGCAGTCAGGCTTAAGTGCAAAAAAATCACATTTCCCAAGCAGTCTTTTATGACCAGCTTGCAATTGGTAAGCATTCTGTTGGAGTACTACTAAAGTTATATAAAGACTCTCTGAAATGAAATCTGAAGATGCATCATATGAGTGCAGCTGTGATTTCTTTATAACATTTAGGGCACTGAACTCTTTGAACAGACACATTTAAGTCCTTTGTAGAGATAAGAAAGGGGAAGGGTGTATAAAAGGATCCTAATTGATTACATTGCTCCATAACTTTTATTTTTTAAATTGCTTTTTATTTTTATTGATCATTAGAATCTATTGTACTTGTACTATAGATTCTATTTTCTTGACAGTCAGGCTCATTTATCAGTTTATATCACTACTAATGTTGTAACATAGCTAATAATATTGACTTACCTGTATCACTATTGATGTCATAAGAGTAACTCTGACTCATTTGTATTACTACAAATGTTATAAGAAGTGACAACACATTTTCTGTCTCACTATTATAACATAACATAGAACCCAGTATTAGACTACATAAGAAATGTTGCAAACACATGGCCAATTTTCTGAAACTAGTCAAAACTAGTTTATGTTCAGCTACTTCAGATAGAACAAACTTTCTTGAGAAGACAAGTGGTTTCACCTTGGTGTTTTCACTGTATAAATGTTACATTTTAAAATAAGTGGTTGAACATGGACAGTTGTCAGTGCACAGAGGTAATGTCTGAATTACTTGTCATTACCTTATATGATTCTGTTTGCTAAGATGTGTGTAGTATACAAACCAGGTGTCCAAAATGGCATAAATGGTTACAAATGCTGACTCTTCTCTTTTAAGTAAAAGAAAGAAAAAAAAAGCAATGTAAAAGTTAAAAGAATGTCAATTATGTTTATTAAACCATTATAAAATAAACGGACTGATCTATTTATTACCTACCATAATTATATAACAAAAAAAAGGGGTTATCTATTTAAGAATATATATATATATATATATATATATATATATATATATATATATTTGTTTTCTGAGATTTAGATATATTATTGGAGAATATTAGATAACATTTACTCTTTTACTAGTTTCAGTTTGTCAAAATGTTCATTTAGTATAGAAACATTAGTAGGCTTATCTTCAAAAGGTTAATTGGAAATGAGTACAATTATATTAATCTGAGCTTTAGAATATTGTAAATTGACTACATAGAGATGTATATATTTCAAAAAAGGAAGTATTGATTGCTATCTCTCTTGGAAGAATTGTCATTTATTGAATAGCTGAAGTCAAAACGAAGAAAAACTAATTTCTTCAAAAAAGAAATTTTTTTTGCGATAAAGATATCTTAAACCATGGTGAAATAATGATGAAATATGCAACTAAATCTAAACCATACACTTAGTATATTTATAAATTCTATAAACATTTTACATGGACCCTTTAAATTGAGTATAATGAAGCACCATACTACAAGTTAGAAATGCATAGAAAAACATTATTTGGTTCACTATATACATGTACATTAATCAAACAAGGCTCATTGTGGTTGATCAGCAACAGAAATCTTTTCAGAAGGCTATTGATATTTTAATTTCTATAATTTTGTACAGCAAACATGACCGCAAACCATTTGCCAGGCTGTCACTACTTGTCGAGATCAAAGGTGTTAGCTATATTTACATAGTAGGGAATATAGGAATATGGTACACTTATAGGGAACATAGGAATAAGGTACATCTATTTAAACACATCAGTTTCCAGAATTTAAAAGTTACCGTTTTCTATCATAGATTAATAATTTTCTCAACTGTCAATAGTTTATTACATGATTTTGTTACCATGTTCATCCCTACCAAACACTGTATCTTTAATTTCAGTATCACAGTCTACATGTTCCTGCCACACTGTATGTCTGCTGTGTATCTCTGTGATTTCAGTTTTGTGGGCCATATGTCACCACTACATTGTATATTTTTGCGATTTCAGTGTCACTGCTCATATAACATTACTACATTGTAAATATTTCACTATCACAACCTACATATGTCTGTACATCTCATAACAATATTGGTGTTGTTTACTTCCCATTTCTAATTATTCTGTTCAAGATTAAGGTTTGTTGAATTGTTGAAGAATTGTATTTATCTCAAGCATTAAGGTAATAAATTAAGATAATCATTTCGATACAGAGAAAGCAATGTTTAACTTAAGTTCCTAGTCTGAAGTAAATATCTTGCTTTCTTTTAATGACTTTAAACTAACACCCTTCACCATTCTCATTCAATACATCTTATTCCATTTTCTTTTCTCTTTTCAGATCCTCCGAAATAGCAAATTCTTTTTACCTCATGTTGCCCGATTCTGTTTAATTAGCACCTTCTTAGAAGATGGAATTCGTATGTGGAGTCAGTGGAATGAACAACAAGACTACATGAACTCCACCTGGGGCTGTGGTTGGCTGTTAGCAGCGTTCTTTGTTGTTTTTAACTTAGTTGGACAACTAGGAGGTTGTATAATGATATTAAGTAGACAGAAGGTATCTGCTGCTTGTGGTATATTGTTTGGTATCATCTTTATACAGGTAAATATCTTAATTTTTTTTTATGACTGTATTTCTAAAGAGAAGACTGTTTATGTGTTTCAATAAAATTTCTGTAACGTTATATATCTATGCTAATGTTAATCAACCAATAGCATTCATGCAAAGAGATTTTCAATGAGCCTTTTATTTAAATATATATACTTTAGTCACAAGTAGATTAGAATGTAGGCCATATTTGTTAGATTTATGCTAAACTTCTTTACAGTGTATCCATTATTGCAAGAATCTATTGTTTAGCCCCAGGTTAGCTATGATCAAAGGCATTCCAGATATGATTATCTTTTTTGTAACTCAAGGTCTCTGTTTTCCAACTCCCCACCCCTGTTTTTAAAGATAGTTTTGTGATGTGGTGATTTGGTTGTTATTTCTAGCAGGTCATGCACACACATAATGGCTCCCTCAATGACTTGGAAACACCTTTATTAATTTTTAGGCTGTTCCAATGATCTATTTACTTTAAAATATTGGTCTCTTTATTCAACTGGTATGGGTTCATAAACTGCTACAGTATTCCATTGAGTCCAGAGGTAATCTGTATCAGTGAACCAACTATATTGAAGTTACTGAAATGTAAAAGATTTACTTCAGTAATATATGCTAAAAGTTAAACGATCATCTGTGAGTAATTTGGACTTTGTGGACTCAGGAATATTACAGTCCTGAGCAACTGTTGGCTCATCATCATCATCATCGTTTAACGTCCGCTTTCCATGCTAGCATGGGTTGGACGATTTCACTGAGGACTGGTGAAACCGGATGGCAACACCAGGCTCCAATCTAAATTTGGCAGAGTTTCTACAGCTGGATGCCCTTCCTAACACCAACCACTCAGAGAGTGTAGTAGGTGCTTTTACGTGTCACCCGCACGAAGGCCAGTCAGGCGATACTGGCAACGGCCACGCTCGAAATGGTGTCTTTTATGTGCCACCCGCACAAGAGCCAGTCCAGGGGCACTGGCAACGATCTCGCTCGAAAATCAATCATTGAAACACTTGTAAATGAATAAAATATCCACCAGGTGGTGTTTGTCATGTGATAAACTTTATGTGGAATGTTCTGCTCTTCAATAGTCATGAAATACGACCTGTATTCAGAATCAGAACCTAAATCAAATAGTGAAGATGACAAAACATGATTGTGGGAATTGCAGCTGAGTATTGACTTTTTGAATTTATAGTAGGACTTAAAACTTGGCACTGCAAATAATGAAACATTTGTTAATTATACAGTATCCTTACAAATGATATTGGACTAGGGATTAGTAGGTGTCTTATCCCTAGACATAGCTCAACAGAATGACAGCTGTAACTCTTTGCTGTGGTGCTCTTCTCCCATATCTTAGATCTTGCACCATATTCAGTAGCGTGGAGTGGAAATAAAAAATTGTGAAAATTGAAAACGCTTGAGGGCTAAAATGTTGCTATATTCAATTACTAGAAAAATGCAAAATTTTTGCTGAGATCAATCAAAAGCTCCTTAAACTCTGAAAATGGGGGAATTTTTGTAAATGTTTTTACAATAGCACTAAATCTATGGAATTTATGTCAATACTCACTCTATTCAGTATTGTTTATTATTCAATGCAAAAAAGAATGATGAAGGTTGTATGAAAATCTGTTTATTTGTTCAGAAGTTATGTACTTTTTATGTTAATGAATGTTTGCAGTTTTAAGTTTGCTGGCCAGCCTGCAATAATGCATGGTGGAATCATAACTGATGATAATGTTCAGCAAAATGCAAAAACATGCATGTACACTCACATCCTCATAAGTCAGCATTTTATGTTTGTATAACAGATTTTTGTTATATTTTGTTTACATATTCTTCTATATTGTATAGGCGCAAGCGTGGCTATGTGGTAAATATCTTGCTTACCAACCACATGGTTCCGGGATCAGTCCCACTATGTGGCACCTTGGGCAAGTGTCTTCCACTATGACTTTGGGTCAACCAAAGCCTTGTGATTGGATTTGGTAGACAGACACTGAAAGAAGCCCATCATATATATATATATATATATATATATATATATATATATACATATATATATATGTGTGTTTGTCCCCCCCCTCACCACCACCATCGCTTGACAACTGATGTTGGTGTGTTTATGTCCCTGTAACTTAGCAGTTTGGCAAAAGAAACCAATAGAATAAGTACTAGGCTTACAAAGAATAAGTTCTGAGGTTTATTTGTTCTAGTGAAGGCGATGCTCCAGCATGGCTGCAGTCAAATGACTGAAACAAGTAAAAGAATAAAAGAATGTCGTTGAAGACTAAGTTTTGGCTTTGTGACAAAAGCTGACACTTAATAGGAACAAATTTGACAACTGGATGATTTTCACATTCTTTTATTTCCTTTCCTATCATTCCGGAGTAGCTCGATGGTCCTGATGTTGACCCGTCAATAAATATGAATAAATGTCTTAATTTATTCTAGTAATAATATATAGCAAGATTCTAGGCCTCAGGCATTTTCAATTTCCACAATTTTTTGTTTTCACTCCACCCTAATCTTCAGTCCATTAATGAAGCCTCACTCATAATTGTAAATTACTTTCTTTTTGCCATACTCTGTCCTCACACTTTATATTACAGGTACTACAGTAAAATCTGCTCTTAAATACATCCTGGTTACATTCCAACTTCATTGGCAACACCAAAGTGGAAAAGGAAATGCCCATAGTTTTTTCTTAGCCAGAGACTTTGGCTTAATGATAACTGAGGGAGGTTAAAGTGATTGTCAGTTTGAACCTGTACAGGTTTGGGATTAAGGAAGAGATGTGGAGACTAAGAAATGTATAAAGTATTCAATTTGTGGTTTTGTGGTTATTAGACACAATGCAACTGACATGGTATGGAGTAGCTGGGAGATAATCTAGATAAGTGTGGTATATAATCAATGTTTCAGATGAATGCTCTTTTGTGAACTTTCCTTATGAGTTACTCTGTCTGTATGTTTCCATTAATTTATGAAAATAAGAATTTGATGGGATTTAGAAAAATAACTAATTTTCTCATTATGAAGCTGATATTAATGACGCAAATGAAAAACTGTAATTGTATAGAATGGAAAGTTTTTAATTTATTTAACGGTAAGCATTTGAAAATGGAAAATTTTGTATTGTAGAATCTGAAGCAGTTTGAGGGAGGTTTGTTAAATGTTAAATCTCATCATGGTTGTATACTTGACATTTAACCTCTCATACACATACACACACTATCTTATGGTCCCATATTCAACTACAAGAGTTTCTAGAAGAGTGTTCTTTTGCTAGTTGCTGAGTTCAGTCATGTTTTGTCTTAGATTTGTTGATACATAGCTTGTTACTCCAGGATGAGTGGCACAATTTGTAACTTTGAGCATCAACTGCATCAACTTTATTTGTCCAGGATGGCCTACAAAGATCAAAGCACCCAGTACACTCTGTAAAGTGGTTGTTGTTAGGAAGGGTATCTAGCCATAGAAACCATGCCAAAGATGACATTGGAACCTGATGCAACACTATAACTTGCTGGTTCCCTGTCAACAGCATCTGACCTATGCCAAAATGAAAAGCAGACATTAAATGATGACTGAGTGGTATCTGGGATAATATAGTTATATTACAGGCAGGGTCCTTTATGTGAGGGCTCTGTTTGAATTGTTAGTCTTTAGTACAATAAAAAGCTAAGTCTTTTTTCAAGTCTGATTCTTGCCAACACTGATCCTCTCTAGTTTATCAATTCTAGTGACCTGTTCTCTCCAAAATTATTGGAATACAACATTGTATATATTTTGAGTATTAAAATTGTAAATTTACCACACTTTCGTTTATGACATTTCTCTTGTATTTTTCTGATAACCTTCACAAAAAAGTTTTGTTTTATTTGTCTGTTGGAGAGAGAGATTAATTTCATTAAACATTGAAGTTTCTAATGTATGTTTTATTTTTATTTTGCAGACTGTGGCATATAGTATTCTGTGGGATTTGAAATTTTTACTCAGGTGCGACACTTTGATTTGAAGTAATTTATTTGTAATTAGAAATATTGAAGTGTTTTAAACTATAGTTCAATTAAGTTAATGATTTTGAATATATCTCAACATCTGCCAGGTGATAAATACTGAATGGAATGACTAATAAGAATTTTCTATATAAAAAATGTTGAGAGTGGTCGTTAGTTTAGTTGTATTAGGTTGTCAAGAAAGTTCTTGTTGTTTTTAACCTTTAAATTCAGATGCACATATCTCGGCTCAAACAAAACTTTATTAATCGAAATAAACACCATCAGAATCAACACACTTTTGCCAACGCGAAACAAGTTTATTTATGCCAGTAGCGTAAAAATCCTGCGTTCTGGTGGTAATGAAGTTGTTGGTGTGTTTGGCATCGTCTTGGCTTTTGAAGCATTTCTCACACAGGAAGTTACCGAGATGCTTGAAAAAGTAGTAGTCGGTAGGCGAGAGGTCTGGTGAGTATAGTGGATGAGGTAGAGTTTCGTAGCCCAATTCGTTCAGTTGTGCAATCTGTGGCCGAGCGTTGTCATGGAGAAGAATTGGTCCTTTTCTATTGACCAATGCTGGCTGTTGTTGTCAGAGTTTCTTATGCATTTCATCCAGTTGCTGACAGTACTTCCCTGCTGTAATGGTTTCGCCTGGATCCAAAATGCTGTGATGAATGAGACCGGCTGCAGACCACCAAACAGTCACCATGACCTTCTTTTGGTGCATGGAGCTTCATTGGTGTCCAACCACTGAGCTGAGCATTGCCAGTTGTCGTAAAAAATCCACTTTTCATCGCAAGTCACAATCTGGTCGTTCTTGTTTCATAAAAGAAGGGAAGACGACACTTCAAAACGGTGTTTTTATTTGGTTGTCGTTCAATTCGTGTGGCACCCATTTCTCAAGTATTTTCGTTTTTCCAAAAGTGGTTGGAAATTGTCATATATGTTATGTTTAATTCAGAAACAAGCTCTCGAACAGTTGTGTGTGGATTGGCTTCGACTAAGGCTCTTAGTTGATCGTTGTCAACATCCGATGGCCGACCACTAAGCTTATCATCTTCAAGACTCTCGTCACCGCTACAAAATTTCTTGAAACACCATTGTGTTGTACGTTTATTAGTGGTTCCAGGGCCAAACGCATCATAGATATCGCGAGCTGTTGCAGCAGCTTTTCGGCCTAGCTTGAACTGGAATGAGAACATTGTGCAAATTTGCTTTTTGTCCATGTTGTATTCAACGTTCTGGAAAAAATGGCCTAATTATTCAAAAAGAAAAAGAGTAACACGATTAGATAGAGCAAAAGACGGGCTTTAAAATGATATAAAGAGTCAAAGTAATTTAACGAAAGTTAATTTGAAAATACTTCATTTAAAACCGAAATTAAAAATTCCGCAAGAACTTCCTTGACAACCTAATATTTCCAACTACATCATTTAACTGCTTTTTTGGACTTGAATGAATGAATATATGAATGGATTGTTGTTTTGTTTTCATTATTTCTCATGGATGCTATTTCTTGCTATTCTAAAAATTACTTTCTTTATCTCTTTTCAGAAATTTGGCTCTTGCTGGTGGAGTGTTATTGTTGCTAGCAGAATCTAAAGCAGAAGGTCGCAGTCTGTTTGCTGGTTTACCAAGCCTAGGAGAAAATAACCCTAAGCAATATATGCAACTCAGTGGCCGAATTTTGTTAGTTCTTATGTTTCTTACACTTCTGCGTTTTGACTTGAACCTGTTTCAAATAATTGAGAACTTGGTGGGCACTGGTCTCATTTTGTTGGTTGCCGTTGGTTACAAGACTAAACTGTCTGCATTGGCACTTGTTGTTTGGCTGACAGCACTGAATTTTTATTTCAATGCTTGGTGGAATATTCCAGACTATAGGCCAATGCGAGATTTTCTAAAATATGACTTTTTCCAAACTTTGTCTGTTGTTGGTGGACTGTTACTTGTTGTAGCCTATGGGCCTGGGGGTGTAAGTATGGATGAACACAAGAAAAATTGGTAATCTGCTACACCATTACAGTTCAGCTGAACTCTCCTATTCTTGTTCCAGCTTCAATATGTGGCTATTGTCTTATTTTTCATCAGTTCTGTTTTCTTATTCTTTCTTTAAAATGGTTGTGGATCAAACATTCTGATACACTAACTTTGGTTTCCTTCCACTAGTACTGTCTTTTGTAATCAATTTATAGAATCAGAGAAATGAAATTTTAAGAAGAAAGTGAAAGATAGATGAATGAAATAACTTGAATGAATATGAATTATTAAAGAAAGAGAGAATAGTTTTAAGAAACTTTAATACCTTACAAAGAGCAAGAGGTTTTACCATGCTGTAAGGTCTCATTTAGAAACACTGCATTTCTGTGTATATAGATCTCTCAAATTGCTCTACTACAATTTATTTGATCTTTCTGTTTTTTTTGGGTTTTTTTTTCAGATAAATTTAATGAAGTATGTTTTGTTTCCAAAAGTTTTTTTTTAAATCCCAGAGAAATTTTGAAATATTCTAAAATGTACTGCTTACAAACTGAATAGTTCTATTTATTAGAATTTCTATAAGATAATGTTCTCTCTTCAACACATACACCATTTAACAGGTATTTCTAAAACAAAATTGTAGTTGTTTTTTTTCTCAGTATATTGATTCAAATATATTGGTCCTTTAAGAGAAGTTATCACCCTGTAAATGGTCATTAAACATACTATTACAACTTAAATTACAACACCATTTTCATTTATGGTCTCCATATTGCTCAACTCTCTCTACCACAAATATTTTTTTTTCTTTTTCAATGCAATAATGTTGAAACTTTTCTGTTCTCAAATGGAGTAACAAAATCTGTCCCTGAACCTACTGGCCCTTATTGTTCATCTAATTTGTTAATTTCATTAATTGAAAACTTAATGGCTGGATATTTGTAGATGTTAGTAAAGACAAGAAAACAAAATGCTGAAAGAGAGAAATTCAAATATTTTTTCCCCCACTTTATTTCTTATGATCTAAACCTTCTAATTATGTGTGAAATTAATTTTTGAGAAGATAACACAAAATTGGATGGTGATGTTAAGTAAAAAGCTTACAACTGCTTTCCTTATTAATAAATTTACTAATTATAATGTGCAGTGCATTAACATTATTGTAAACCATGCTGCAAAACTTTCAAATGGAGACAGTCTCACTGTTTTATTTGACAGCAGCAATCTTTTTATTTT
Source organism: Octopus bimaculoides (assembly GCF_046866305.1). NCBI lineage: Eukaryota > Metazoa > Mollusca > Cephalopoda > Octopoda > Octopodidae > Octopus > Octopus bimaculoides. The sequence goes on along the minus strand of NC_142929.1, from coordinate 164,778,949 downwards.
ACTCCTTTTTGAGTAAAAGTTGTTTGTTGCGTAACTGAATCTGTTCAGGAGTATTTTTGATTACTTCAGTTTGTGGAGTTCTGATTGCTGCAGGCATTGTGTTCTGCTGTTTAACTTTTTCTGTTTTCTACCATCGTTAAACATTTCATGGCAGCATTTTATGTATGTTATGGACAGAAGAATGTTTGTAGCCCCAGCATATGTATGTACATAATGGTCATTCTGGTGTTATTTATTTATAGTTATTCTCCACTATAAATATGCAATTCATTTTGATATTTTGCCAGCTATGTCAATGTTTGTCAAATTTCCACTTTATATTTTTGATTTTTACACCAACTTATCAAAAAATATCCTGCCCATCATTTTTTTTTATTCTGTCTTATAATATTTTTTCTGTAAAGTGGAGGAATTCTCAATCGGATTTTATGAAAACTGATGAAATCCTGGCTGTTGAGATACACTTTGATGTGCTATAAGCTTTGCTTGTAAATACCTAACAGCTATATGGCTACTTGGCTTCTCTTCATTATCTTTCAGAATTGCCATCAACCTCACACATTTAACATCAGCATGAATACTATGTTTTTTCAGCATAAGTTAAATGATATCATCCTCTTGGAAGAAGGAATTTTTTAGAGTAATTTCCAATTCCTTTCAGAGTCATTTAATCTCTGTAATATTTGACACTTTATTTTCTCTAAATTGCCTGCTGTCTGTCAATAATTGTATGTACATATATGTTGTGCACATATATATATATATATATATATATATATATATATATATATACACATACACACACACTGTGTATGTATATGCATATACTGTGCAGTCCTGTTTAACTGCATGTTGCTTCATATTAACCTACCAAAAGCTCAACCCACTGCTAGAGTTTCATAGATCTTAAATTGTCCTATTACTGGACACTTATTACTCAGTCAACTACTGAGCGCATGTGATTTAGCTCACAACTGGGTATTTGTGGTTCCTGACTTACCTAACTACTAGGTACTTGTGAATCCTGACATACTCTACAACTAGATAATGGTTTCTTCCATGTTTTGATGGTTATAGGGCAAAGGACAGTGTTATTTTATCCTTAGTTTAAGATCAGTTATAATCTCCATCTCCTCATCATTATCTCTAAATTCTAATTCATCAGTTTTAAATTTGGATTCATCAGTTTTCAAAAGAACTAATTCATTACAAAAAGTCTAAGTCCACTCCCTCTCTCTTTCATGCATGTGTAAGTTTGTTCTCCTCATGTCAACTGTATCATTATCTTGACTTCCAACTAAGCCACAAACCTCTGTGATACAATCTGACATGGCCAAAATGTCATGCAATTCTTCAATGACCTCCATCAGATTGTATATCTTTTTCCTTGCAAATGGAACTTTTTTTTTCTTTCAATAAATAAAAAATATTTAGAGAAAAAGGTTTTAAAATATCTGTGAAAGTAAATTTTAAAAGAATTTTCTTTCTTGTCTGTCACAGCATGTTTGCGGTGGTGATATTACAAGTGGTGGCATTTTGGTTGTGTGTTCGTAGTAATGTATTTGTTTTTTAATGAAGAGCTCAATCTGAGTGTGCATGATATATGTATATATGTTGTTCAGCCTGAAGTCAGCCTTGATTCACTAGACTTTAAAATCAAAGAATACCAGCTGTGACCATTCTCTTTTTTCCGGCACTGTGTCCAGCACCACATCATCCACTGTATCCTTCTTTTCTAAAAGGGTAGGATGTAATTTGGTTCAACATTATGATATATAAAACTAGAAGTAACCAGCTGCTTCATTTGACAACAAATTTTCTCTCTCCTTCAAACTGTGAGGCATTAGATAGGTGATAAGTGGACAGTAAAGACTGAACAATCAATCTTGATAAATTTAAGTGCCTGTTTTACAGGGTTGTTAAAGAAAATCAGTATTAAACAGATGGGAAGTGTTATCTTGAACATGGGTGTAATCAGTATGAAATGGTTATGATAATAGTTTTTATTTGTTTGGGCAGGGCTCATGACCCTTTTTCAAGGTTTCCTCTATTGATGGGATGGAAACCTCAAGCCACAGACTTGTCTCAATTGTTTACATGTACAGAGTGGACTCTCTAAAGGCACTCAAGGACCAGGTAGAGATGTTAAACTAGGTAATGGGCTAAGTCTATCATTCAGGTAGACCATGGTAGGGTTTAAACTTAGGACACAAAGAGCTGGAACAAATATTGCACAGCATACCAGCTAGAGCACTAATAGATTCTGCCAATTCACCATCCTAGATTGGAACTTTATTCATTGACCATAAAGGATAAAATTGACTCCAGTGAATGCTCAGAACACAAGCCAGAATAAATTCCACAAGGCATTTCATCTGATGCCAATTTACTGCTAGAGGGACTTGTGTAATTAAGAATCAAGTAATTTGTCCATAAATAGAATTTAGTATCATGAAAAAAACATATGAAGAGTTGACACATCAGTTAGCAATATAAACTTTATTGATTTTGTCAATTGAAGGTCTCATACAAGCATCAAAATTTTTGTATTTAAAAAAAAAAATGTTTAGTTTGGCTAGTTGAGGCATTGGGCTTTGCTTGGATACTGAAATTTGACTCTTCATAGGTAGGAGCAGAAACGCACTAACCATATGCCTGCACCTCAATGTTAAGTTAATATCCATCCATATTAACCAAGATTTCTTTTAAATGAGATATGAAAGTAATTGTGTAATATATAAAGTATCAAACTTTTATATAAATTAAGTCCATTTAACAGAGCATAATACCTGAATATTTTGTAAATATAAACAAATTTATTTGTGAAACAACAAATAATTATGCTCTACTTCATGTTTGAAACTACATAGTGACTTTTTGGAGATATTTTTAAATGAAGAATTTTAATAACTGTAGTATTCCAGTATATATTTTGTCTATACAGTGTCAGCTGAGAAAGTGAGTGATACAGAAAAATGGAGAATTTACCACTCCATGACAACTATCAGTCTTTTCTTGAATCTTCCTTGTCTTACTTCAGGAGGACCTCCAACCTAAGATTTTTTTTTCTATCATGTATAATTCCAGGATGCAAATTTTGGAAAATATTCATTTTAATGTTAATTCAAAACAGACATTGGTGCTTATATAGTTTGATTTCTTTTGAGTAAATAGAAACTGCTACATTTTAAAGAAGTACATGGGAAGTTGTAATGTGTATACCTCTAGCAAACATCTTGGTTGTATAAATGCAATGGAAACCATTTTACAGTTTTGACTCAGAAACACCAAGAGGTTCTTTTTAGCTAAAGAGCAGTTGCCAGAAATCTATACCATTCTGCTTGACACAACATGTATTCAAGTATTGCTTTCAACAGCCTTGTCTATGGAGGAGAATCACCAAATTTAACATAATAAAGCATTATAATGATCTATAAATTTATGCAGCAAAATAGAAAGGAAATTTATAAAATCTGTAATTTCTAACAGTCCTGCTTGTCTTTATTGCTCACTAATTTGAAATGAGAGTTACCTTCATACTGTTTATAGTCTTAGAATTTTTTTTTCTATATCTAAACTGTATCCCTTAGAAAGGTTTCTGTATCCACATTTTTTTTCAATTAAGGTTTCATATTTGATTTCATCCTCACATAAAGAGTTACATACTTTTTCAGTCTTTTGGCAGTATTATTTCTATGAAAATTTTCTTTTTTCTTCTTAAATTGGAGATCTAAATGTTTTTATCTGCTCATCCATTCCAAGTTGTGATTTTTCACCAAATTCTTTCATAAAAGTGATATAGGGTTCCACTTAGGGACTGTCTTCAACCAGATCCAAAACATTTGTCTGCAGTCTATTTCTTTACCTTTTCAATAAGAGAATATTTTAGTTTCTTCTAAGCAAGATCTCTTTTGTGTAGTTATAGGCACCTGTCCATTTGGTAATTTTTGGAGATGATTTTCTTTTGGGTAATGTTAGAAATAAATGAGGAAAAAAGTGCTAGATTTGTATGATCTTTTCAGTTCAAATCCTATTGGAATCAGTTGGGCCTTTATCCCTCAGAACTTGATAGAATGATTTGTCTAGCCTCCAAGTCAGTCCTGATTAAGTAGACCTATACTAAAGTATTCCAGGTGTGATCTAATCTTCTTTGACTGCACCATCAAATATGTCCATATGATTTTTTTCTTTTGAAAAGCAGTAGGATATGGTTTGAGTGAGAAATTGGTGGTTATTTCTAGCAGGTTAATTGACTATGTAGAATTTCACTAATTGGGGGAATAAATACTAATAATTTACTAACACTTGTTCAATGAGCTCTAAATTCAATAAAGAAATCAAATTTAGTAGAAACAAAGCATATCTCAGTCTTAAGAGAACTCTGTTTATTGTTAATGTAACAAGCGCTTAAGTGGAGGCACAATGGCCCAGTGGTTAGGGTAGCGGACTCGCGGTCATAGGATCGCGGTTTCGATTCCCAGACTGGGCGTTGTGAGTGTTTATTGAGCGAAAACACCTAAAAGCTCCACGAGGCTCCAGCAGGGGATGGTGGCGAACCCTGCTGTACTCTTTCACCACAACTTTCTCTCACTCTTACTTCCCGTTTCTGTTGTGCCTGTATTTCAAAGGGTCAGCCTCGTCACAGTGTGTCACGCTGAATATCCCCGAGAACTACGTTAAGGGTACACGTGTGTGTGGAGTGCTCAGCCACTTGCACGTTAATTTCATGGGCAGGTTGTCCCATTGATCGGATCAACTGGAAGCCTCGACAGAGTGCCAACAACAACAAGCGCTTAGCAACCACCACTCCTCCCAGAACTGCTCTACATTGAGCCCAGAGAGCTTTATGTAGTCTTTTGACCTGCTAGGAACACCCATCAAATTACCTGCTGTCATCTTGAAAAGCAAGAGATGTTGTGTAATGTAGTCCTAGATATGCAATGCTCAAGAAGATAAAATGATCATGGTTTGAAGGGTTTTTTGCTCACTGAGGGCTAATTTCAGTTTCTGCAAGTATTGATCTTTCTCTCTTCAAAGTATTGATCTTTCTCTCTTCAAAGTCCATTTGATTCCCCTTCAATTTCATACTAAATCTTGCAGTAACATGTGCATTCAGTATTTTCTTAGTGCTTGTGATACAGAACTATGTGTTATCTCCTCTTACTATTCTTTTCTCTTGTGCCAGTTAAACATTAACTGTGTAGCTTAACATATGCATTTCATTTAACTGTAAAGTCCACAAGTAACAAGATACAAGCCATAGCTATTGTAAACCTTGACATCGGTGTGTGTGTGTAGTTTTGGTTGAGTGACAGTAGGGATAAGAAAGATTTGTGAATCTGATGAGCTCGATTAGTCATCATCATCATCATCATCGTTTAACGTCCGCTTTCCATGCTAGCATGGGTTGGACGATTTGACTGAGGACTGGTGAAACTGGATGGCAACACCAGGCTCCAATCTAATTTGGCAGAGTTTCTACAGCTGGATGCCCTTCCTAACGCCAACCACTCAGAGTGTAGTGGGTGCTTTTACGTGTCACCCGCACGAAAACGGCCACGCTCGAAATGGTGTCTTTTATGTGCCACCCGCACAAGCCAGTCCAGGGGCACTGGCAACGATCTCACTCGAAAATCCTACGGGAGCCAGTCAGGCGGTACTGGCAACGGCCACGCTCAAAATGGTGCATCTCATGTGCCACCCGCACAAGAACCAGTCCAGGGGCACTGGCAACGATCTTACTTGGCTTGCCGGGTCTTCTCACGCACAGCACATTTCCAAAGGTCTCGGTCAGTAGTCATCGCCTCGGTGAGGCCCAATGTACGAAGGTCTTGCCTCACCACCTCAGCCCAGGTCTTCCTGGGCCTACCTCTTCCACGGGTTCCCTCAACTGTTAGGGTGTGGCACTTTTTCACGCAGCTATCCTCATCCATTCTCACCACATGTCCATACCAGCGCAATTGTCTCTCTTGCACACCACAACTGATGCTTCTAATGTTCAGCTTTTCTCTCAAGATACTTACACTCTGACGGGTATTCACATTGACATTACACATCCAACAGAGCATACTGGCTTCATTCCTTGCGAGCTTACGTATGTCCTCAGCAGTTACAGCCCATGTTTCACTGCCATGAAACAGTTTACTGGTGCAGAAGAGCATTTCAGTAGAAATGAGAGAGAATACAGATACATCAATAGGCCAATAGTAGCCATGTGTTGATAAAGTTTTGATAAATCTATAATCTAAAAAAAAAATATTTTGTGTGTTTGCAAATGCATTTTGTTAGAACTTATAACCAAGAACTTAGTGGCTTTCATAGGTTTCATTCAGTCTTAGAACAAGTGATTGAAATATTCACTTTTATTTATTTATTTTTTTTTTACTTGGATTTGGAGAACCTGCAAGGGAACCAGTAACAACAGATCGTACTTACCTCCTTTTGTGGAAGCATATTTTCAGAATTCCATGTAACAGATTATTAGTTTATGGAACTATGTAAAATATTTGCTTTGCTAAGTTGAAAGTTTAATTTGGAGAATTAGATCTCCAGCTTCAGAAAATTTCCAATTTGATTTCATTTTATTGGGTTTCTGTTGTTTACTTATACTGATAGTGTTCAATTGCACATGATCTCCAACATTCAGATAACTGTATAAGCTTCAGGATAATAATCAGATTTACATGTGAAGAGGGTAATTTACATGAAATCCTTATTTGCAGTTGATTTCTTTATTGTGCTTTAGTCAAAATTGTTTTGTATAGTGTTTCCTTATTAACATTTCATTGTGTCTGTTAACCTCAGCTTAAGTTGATACCTGCTATAAATTCTCTCTAGTGAGCATTTTGTGACTCAGAAGTATCACAAACAAAACTTAATAGAGACAGTATTAATAATAGAAGTATTAAATCTTGTTCAAACAGGTTACTAAAAACCTATGTTTAGTGACTGGTAAATACAGATTTTACAGGTGTTTCACAGTAAGCAAAATATTGGATTTTTCTTTTTTTTCTAGAAATTAAAATATGATCAAATACTGATTTTGTTTGATTGGTTACAAAATCAATATCTGTAGCGGGTGTGGATATAAAGTCAGTTGAAGTGATCTGGTAGTTTATTGTTGCTTTGTCAGGCTTGGACAGATGAAGCAGCGTTGATTCTGGCAAGTTTTGAACCTAGAATGTAGAACAAAAATCAATACTCTAATACATTTAGCTTAGCAACTTACCATTTCTGCCACTTTGCTATCTAGTGATAGATCCAAGTGGATTTTTTTTTTTTTTTATTTTTTTTTTTTTATTAATTAGGTCAAGATAGTGAGTCATTTTTATAGTCTCCTAGCCTGCAAGGGATCAATACAGACCCTTCTAAACTGTTTATATGGAAAACGTTGAGAGGCAGAAAGTTTTATAATTTATCTAGGAGCAGTTTTGTTGGTCAGTAACATCTCGTTGGTAACTGTTAGACATGGTAACACTAGACAATCTTCAATGAAGAATGGTTTTGAAAGTAATTAAAGATGTTTAATGTATCTTCCGCATCATTCAACTATCAAGTGATAGAGCATTTCTTCCTTAAAAAAAAAAAAGAAAAAAATATTGATCAGAGACTGAATCCCTTAGCCCCAGCTCAGCTCCAATCAAGAAAACTATAACAACCATATAACTAAGCTAACAAGCAAGCCTTTATATGGTCTCTCAGCCTATTGGAAATAGCATCCAAATTTCCGTCAAATTACACTACTGTTTTGAAATGGAAAGGGAACATTGAACAGTATAGTCCTAACAAGAATGAGATGGTCATAGTTGGAATGCTGTTCATGATAGATTTGCTCATCTCTGAGGTTAAACAACAGGTAAATAGCTGTTCAATATTCAATCATTATCATTTTAGCATTCACTTTCCAGTGCTTTCATGGGTAGGTGGAATTTGTTGGGGCAGATTTTCTATGTCCAGATGCCCTTCCTGTGATTAACTCTCATCTACTTCTAAGTAAGGTCCCCAAGACCAGACATGTTTTCATGGAAGATTGGAAACAAATAGTACCATTTGTAATGATGGTGACACATATTTACAATTCACGTGATGTCAGGACAAGCAGGCATAAGCACACATACATGGGCTTCTTTCAGTTTCCATCCATCAAATTCACTCAAGGCTTTGGTTGGTGTGGGATTATAGTATGACTCCAAGGTGCTGCACAGTGAGACTGAACTTGTTACCATGTGGTTGGGAAGTGAACATTCGTACAATCAACAACTGAATTATAAATGCCAAACCTCTAGAGTTATAAAACCTAGACAACAATGGACACTATTCATCTACAGTACAGACATTTATGCAGAATCATCAGTTTAATGTCCATTTTCCATGCTGGCATGGGTTGGATGGTTCAACTGGGGTTTGGAAAGCCAGGAGGCTGCACCAGTCTGATGTTTCAACAAATGGATGCCATTCCTAATGCCAGCCACTCCAAGAGTGTAGTGGGTGCTTTTTACAGCCACCAGCACAGGGGCCAGAGGGGGCTGGCATCGACCACGATCAGATCGTGCTTTTTACATGCCACAGGCACGAGAGCCAGTCGGGTCGAGGGGGCTGGCATCGACCACGTTTGGATGGTGCTTTTTACATGTCACCGGTACGGGGACCGCAACTACAATTTTCATTTGATTGTGATTTGATATCATTTTGGTTTTGATGTACTTGACTCAATAGGTCTCCTCAAGCACGGTATGTTGCCCTACGATCCAATGGTACTTTTTGAGTTGGCTGGTTACATGACACTGGTGTAGGTTACAGCTGTGATCTCACTTTATTTGCCGGGTCTTCTCTGTTACAGCATATCTCCAGAGATCTCTATCTTTCGTCATTTCCTCTGTGCGGCCCAACATTTGAAGGTCATGCTTCACCACCTCATCCTATGTCTTCCAGGGTCTCCCTCTACCCCAGATTCCTTCCAGTTTGGGAGTGGCACTTCTTCACACATCTCTCCTCCTCCATCCGTAGTACATGACCATACCAATACAAATGTCTCTCTTGCATGTCACATCCAATGCTTCTGATGTCAAACATTTTTCTCAGGGTGCTTATACTCTGTTGTTTGTGCACACTGACATCACACATCCAGCGGATCATGCTAGCTTCATTTCTTTTGAGTCCACGCATGTCTCCAGCAGTCACAGTCCATGTTTCACTGCCATGAAGCATGGCAGTTCGCACGCATGCCTCATACAATCTACCTTTCACTTTGAGCGAGAGGCCCTTTGTCACCAGTGAGGGTAGAAGCTGTCTGAACTTTTCCCAGGCAATTCTTATTCTAGTGGTAATGCTCTCTGAGCATCCACCCCCTCTACTGACTTGGTCCCCTAGGTAGCAGAAACTATGAACTATTTCTAGTTTCTCCCCCTGGCATATGATGGAATCTATTTTCTTAGCATGTGTGGTGTTTATTGCCCCTGTGCATCTGCCACACATGAAAGCTATCTTCCCAGTTAATCGTCCTTTGATATTGCTGCACCTCTTATGCATCCATAGCTTACACTGGGTACATCTTATGGAGTGTCTACCTACACCTTTTCTACAGATCAAGCAGGGCCACCTACCTGAAGGGGTTTGTGATGTATTCACCTTCCTACTTACTAAGACTTTGGTTTTAGCTAGGTTAACCCTAAGGCCCTTCGACTCTAAACCTTGCTTCCACACCTGGGATTTCTTCTCTAGTTCTGGTAGTGATTCTGCTATGAGGGCCAGGTCATCAGCATAGAGGAGCTCCCAGGAGCAACTTATCTTGAATTCCTCTGTTATTGCCTGGAGGACTATGATGAATAGGAGGGGGCTGAGGGCTGATCCTTGGTGGACCCCTACTTCTACCTGGAATTCTTCACTATACTCATTGCCAACCTTAACCTTACTAATGTCATCTCTGTATAGGGCCTGCAGAACTGTTTGAATAAATTTCAGTTGTAAGAAAATACCATTATAGTTGAGTAAATTTTCTCAGGTGAGACAATGTCTGACATGTAAAAATTGAAAAGGTGAATTTTGAGTATTTCAATGTATAGTTTTTCAGTGATTTGGACCTCAAGGAGGCAAAGTGGCTGAATTCCTTTTGAGCATTGGGCCTCACGGAGGCAGAGTTCCTTTCAAGCGTTGGACCTCACAGAGGCAATGACCAAGACTTTTAGCATTACGTCATGCTTGAGAAGACCTGTTAAGCCCAACAAAAATGCAGTCGTGGCAGATACCAGTGTCATGCAAATGGCACCCATACCGGTGGCACGAAAAAGCACCCATTACACTCTCAGAGTGGTTGGCGTTAGGAAGGGCATCCAGCCGGAGAAAACCATGCCAAATCAGACTGGAGTCTGATGCGACCTTCCAGCTTACCAGCCCTGGTCAAACCGTCCAACCCATGCCAGCATGGACAACAGACATTAAATGATAATGATGATAATTTCCTCTATAATATTGTTTACAACAACATTTTCTATTATTTGAATAATTAACAGATCAAATGTCATTAAACAATAATGCATTTCTTCTAATTCAAAAAAGATTTCTCAGGTCTGACCAATAAAAAAAGACTGAGTCCATGGTATTTGCAGGCTTTTGTAGACAAGAATAAGGAAGCCAGTCAGGCTAGTGCAGTTAATGTTCTGTCTGAACTGCTGAATATCAGTATTTTGAGAGAAAATATGTGACATGAGAATTAGGGAGTAGTGCAGGTTTGAGGTGGAAGGATTGGAGTAAATAGTATACTAAAAAAAAAATCAATAAAAAATAAGAGAAAGAAGTGAAGTAGGTGCAATCATGAAAAGAACACATAGTTGGTGAGCTTAAAGAACACAGTATTGTAGAAGATAAAGACATGTCTTGATGAAGTGAGAGTGAAGTCTTGCCTCATCATTTTATAATCAATTTTTCCATGCTGAATGTGACTGCCATATTGTACTGTGTTGCAAGCTTTTGAGCCAGGTAAGGATAATTTTGTCCCTTCTTCACATTAGTATCAGATCAGGAAAAAGGGTCATAGCACTGTCCTTCTTGTGATTAAACCATTCACTTGAACAAAAGTTAACATTACATATTCAACTGAACATGCTTATTACATTTCTCTTAAGCTTGACAATCTTCTGCATTATTTAATGTCCATGTTAACTTTCCTTTATTCACATCTTTATTTTGTTAATTTATCCTGCATTTTTTAAACAAGAGCCTTGTTGGTTACAGACTTCCAAATGGCTAATCACTGGTTCACAAAATTTATGATGGTGACAGTGAAAAGCAAGTATTTACACAACTCAAGCAGAACCAATGCCACAAGGTATATTTGTTCAAAGGCACCAGTTTATTGCTTTTCTCATTGTTATTTACATCTTACACAAACATTAGTACAAGACACACATGTATGGCAGTCTTGTGCACAGTTTCTGTTGACCTAATTCTATTTGTAAGGCATTGATCAATGCTAGGCTATAATAAAAAAAAAAACTACCCTCAGTGCCATATCACTACATGGAACCTGGAATAATGTGGCTGTGAAGCAAACTTCAAAGCCATAAGGCCATGCTTGCTCCTATTGAAGATAGTTTAGAATGTAAAAGTGTTTAATGGGTAGCCAGTCCCAAATGTGTAATGCATAACTCTTGGCCTGTTCAAAGCATTCTCACAAGTTTGTTCTAAACGTCCATACTTGTTTTCAGATTTTCAGTTGGCCATTGTTGTATATATACTGAATAAAATAAAGCTTTCTTTTCATAAGTCCCAAGTTACTCTGGTGGTTGAAAAAATCGGGAATGTGTGTCATATATGATGCATGGTCACCTGGGGAATATATCCTGTGTTTCATGTGATACACCAGACAGGTAAAGGGTTAGAGAGCCAGCAACTGTTCTAGGCTGAAATATTTTTGCTTCTGATGAGAAAATCCAGTTTTTGTAATATAATTCCAATGAAAAATTATCAGAGGTTGTTGAAACCTTGTATTTGAAAAAAAAAAAATTGATGTTTCTGGTTATGTGTTGCCTATGAGTAGTGTTGATAAGCTTTCTTGATATGTGTAATGTGGCTTGCTTTGTAGATGAGGATTCCTGCACAGAAATTTCAAGGATATATGTGGTAGAAGCCTGTAGATGGAAAGTGAGGCAGAATGTAGGGTGGTATCATCTATATAAGAGCATTTATATAGATGTAAATGCCTCTACAAGCTATAAAATCCTCCTGTATACCAGAATTTAGCTTAAGTTTCATAAAAAATAAACTTTCCCCTGCAGTGGATGCCAGTTTCTCACAGGTTACATTCCCATGTTGATCTGGTACTTGTTCTTACTGACAGATAAGTAAACAGTGCAAATGAAGAAGAAAATGTTCAACTTAGAAGAAATAATGAGATACCTATAGCTGATTTTTTAAACTTTGGCTCCATTTCCAGTACAGTCAAATATTCTACTTGAAAATATCAAAGTGTAAATATGAGAAATAAATATACAGTTAATGTAGGAAAGGGTGTATGATCTGTCAACTCAAAAGTATTTTAAGTACAAATCTATTACTGAAGAAATCTTTTGGTTTTGTTTCATCAGAAACCAAGTTGATAAGGAGCCTCTGCATCAATGACCTGCTAAAAATAACAGTCAAATCTTCAACTAACACCCTTCTATTTTTTTTTTTAAATTGCACATTAGATAATGTAGCTATAGGAATACTACATAGAAATGAAAGACAGGATGACCATGGTTGGAAGGCCTTTGATCATGGATCTGTTCAATTAAGGCCAACATAAACAAGAACAACAACAACAAAAACAGATTATCATTCATAAAAAAGAAACCCTGTGTAGGCAGGAATTTGCAGAAATGTGTATATTGAAATAATAATATATCAAGATGAGAAATGATAATGTCCATGGAAATATGAATCAATCTTTTAACAATTCAGGTAGAATGAATATTTAGAAATGGTATGAAGCGAAGAGTTCATTGTTTGAAAATAATTTTTAAAAAAAGGCAAAAATATTTTAAAACATTTGTAGCCAACTTATTTCCTAAAAAATTATGTTTTTAGCTAAAATCAGGTTTGCTCAGAACAAAATGTCCTGAACTGGTTTGTCTTTATTAGTGTCTGTTGATAAAAAGGTGCTTATAATAATACTATAGAAAACCTTGAGTGAGCATTAAAAAGTGTGAATATTACATATATGTCTAAGAGCAAAGATTTCTTTTTCTTCCTTTTTCCAAAAACGGATTAATTTAAAAGATCAATATATTGTGCAGTTATTTTATGTCATGGACAAAAGTTCAGATTTTTAAAAAAGTTCATTTTTTTTCCTCTAAAATGATATATATTTTTTTTTAAATAATCCATTACTATCTTTGGAGCAGTTATTTTCACTGGCCATTGCACAGCAGTGACCAATTGTACAGAGAGAAATCAACCAGTAAAGAGACAGGGTGTGTATGTATATATATAACAATGACTTATAAAACTAGTTTTATTGCCTTTGACAAATTTTGTAGAGAAGGAAACCAAACTAAGTCATTATTTTTCTACAAATAAATACATCCACTCTGCATTTATGCAATATGCAAATTGTGGTTTTTCCTTTTATATATATATATATATATATATATATATATATATATATATATAGAGAGAGAGAGAGAGAGACAGACAGACAGATATATATATATATACATTAACATAGGGTAAAAATCATATATTAATTAATATCGATTAATTACCAGGAAGCTAGCACACATATATATATGTATATGTATATATGTGTATATATATGTGTGTGTGTATATATATATATGAGGAGAAAATGGAGGAAAAATAACAAACAGAACTGTATCTTTTGCACTAGTAAGCCATTATTTAATTAGGAAATAAAGGTAAGAGTGTGAGTGAAGTTGTTTACAATGGTGCGGAAAATATATATTTATATTTTTCCTTGTTACCAATGGTAGACATTGTCAGAATGAAGAAGTCAGAGGTAGAGAGAAGAGTAAAAGATCAATGGTTATATTGGAAAAGAGAAGACCAAAGATTCAAGTGTCTTACATTGTAGTTGGCTTCACAGTTCTTTAAGTCCATTGTGAGGTGGATGAAGAATATAAGTTAGTTGGACCTGTGGTCTCATGGTTATTCAGTGGCATGTCTTGCACGTGCCTGTGACTTCTGGGGTTTACCCCCAGAAGTCACGGGCAACTATAATGTAAGACACTCGAATCTTTGATCTCTTTTCCGATGTAACCATTGATCTTTCACTCTTCTCTCTACCTCTGATTTCTTCGTTCTGACAATGTCTACCATTGCCAACAAGGCAAAAATATAAAAATATATCTCCCTCACGATCGTAAACAACTTCACTCTCACTCTCACCTTTATTTACTAATTAAATAATGGTTTACTAGTGCAAAAGACACACTTCTGTTTGTTAGTTATTTTCCCTCCATTTTCTTCTCATCTATATAAATTAAACTATGGTCACCCACTAAATTACCTGCTGCAGTATACCTTTTACCAAGGAATATACCTACTGAGATAATTACCAGAAGTGCCTTTGGATATATCTATCCCTTAGAGGCTTTAAACACCTCTAACTTATACCTACATACATACATACATACACACACATATATATATATATATATCAGAGAGAGAGAGAGAGAGAAAGATATATATATATATATATATATATATATATATGCCTTTGAATCTCTAACAATTCACAATGACTTTTATTACTTTTATTCCTACCTCAGTTCATCTAATTGTAGATATCTATCGTTACTTTTCATAAAAAACCTTTACTTTTTTTGATTTCCAATGTGCATTTTCGTTTATTTTTCTTCTTACTTTTCCTATGCATATATATATATACACATATATATAGCTATATATATATATATATATATATATATATATATAGAGAGAGAGAGAGAGAGAGAGAGAGATACATATATATATATATATATATATATATATATAGATAGATAGATAGATAGATAGATAGACATATATACATACATACATATACATATATATATACACACACACACGCACATATATACATACATATATATATGTATGTACGTATACTTACACACACACACACATACACATACACACACAATACAGTGCTGGTGGGACACCTGACTATCAAATTGAAATAGCAGGAACTATCATGTCTTCCATGCAGCCTCTTATGGAAACGTGTTGCCAGCCACCCTGCAAAACACAAATACAAGCAGAATTGAATTAAAATCCAAGAAATAATCGTACTTTCCACATAAGATAATATATAAAATTAAATAAATAGGACTACTGCAGATACTTGTGATTGCCAATTCCTCTCATTAACAACAGAAAATTAATGCAAGATATATCTCATTTTCACACTTAGAGATGTTTGTCGAACATGCTCTCATTCATAGCAGTGTTACCCACTCAGATATGATATTTTATGGTGTTAGCAATGTAATGTTCTTGATCACACAGCAGAAACATTTTAAGTGAAGTGAGAGTAATGAAACAGTATGTACTGAACAATATAATAATAATGAACTTATTGTATACAGTGCTCAGGTGCACTGCAACTCATCAGAAAAAGTAGCCAAAAGTGCATGAAGAGTACATAGAATAATGCACAGGGAGTGAATAGTATACGAGTTGTTAAAACAAAAAAAGTGTGGGCAGGGCACATCAAGTGTACTGTTGGCAAATTTCAGGAAGCATGGAAATTTTGAAGGATGTCGTGTCTTGACAGCTAACAAAGGATGCAGGTAGTTTATTCTATGCTTCAAAAATTTTGAGCATGAAAAAATGTTTTCGAAAGTCATGGGTACTGTTGTTTTTTTTAATTTTGTAAGCATGTCTACAAGTATTAGACATGGAATTCAAAAAGATAACCAAGGTTGTTATTGGAAAGGTAGTGGATAATCTTGTAGGTGTCTACCAAATCAGTTGTCAGATGTCAGAGATTTAATGTGTACATGCCCAGGGAAGTAAGATGTTCAGGGTATGGCAGGTACACATCTGGTTGAACATTTCTGAACAGTTTCCAGATTGATATTCTGAACAAGATAGGGCTTCCAGATGTGTGATGCAAATTCTAAGTGTGGACATAAATGCATACAGAATATTGTATTACAGTGATACTCTAGTGTAGAAGGCAAACAGAGTGTACTGGACATTATATTTCAGTAGTATAGTGTGGAAGTGAAACAATGCATTCAACACTATAACACAGCAGTGTAATGTGGTAAGTGAAATAATAGTGTAGTGAACATTATGATAAAATGGCAGTGGTCTTATTGTTCTCTTGAAAACAACAGATTCAGGAATATGGCTAGTTCTATGATTAACTTTTCATAGCTATGATAGAGTAATTAGCTTATGCTGTCTGAATCCAAGAAAGAGAGACAGTTTGAAATAGTAAAAGGAAGACCGATAAATATACAGAGAAACAGAAAGTAGAAAATGTACACACACACACACAAACCCTCTCCCACAAAAAATAAATAAATAAAAGAAACAAAATGCTAGTCAAATGACCAGATTATTTTAGGACAGGATGATATGCTAAAGATTGAATGGGAAGTAATTAAGGAGGAGTTAAGCTTTAATTGTAATCATCATCATCATCATCGTTTAACGTCCGCCTTCCATGCTAGCATGGGTTGGACGATTTTACTCAGGACTGGCAAACCAGAAGGCTACACCATGCTCAAAATGGTGTATTTTGTGTGCCACCTGCACAGGAGCCAGTCCAGCAGCACTGGCAACGATATTGCTCAAATGTTTTTTCACGTGCCACCGGCACAAGTGCCAGTAACACGACGCTGATAACGATCACGCTCAAATGGTGCTATTTACGTGCTACTGGCACAGATGCCAGACAGCTGCTCTGGCAATGATCACGCTTGGACGGTGATCTTAGCACTCCACTGGTACAGGTACCAACACGATTTCGATTTCACTTGCCTCAACAGGTCTTCGCAAGCAGAGTTTAGTGTCCAATGGAGGAAAGGTACACATAAGTGGGCTGGCTACATCCCTGGCAAAGGCCTCGGATTATGGTCTTACTTGTCTTGCCAGGTCTTCTCACGCACAGCATATTTCCAAAGGTCTTGGTCACAAGTCATTGCCTCGATGAGGCCTAATGTTCGAAGGTCGTGCTTCACCACCTCATCCCAGGTCTTCCTGTGTTTACCTCTTCCACAGGTTCCCTCAACCGCTAGGGCGTGGCACTTTTTCACACAGCTATCCTCATCCATTCTCACCACATGACCATACCAGTGCAATCGTCTCTCTTGCACAACACAACTGATGCTTCTTAGGTTCAACTTTTCTCTCAAGGTACTTACACTCTGTCGAGTATGCACACTGACATTACATATCCATCGGAGCATACTGGCATCATTCCTTGCAAGCTTACGCATGTCCTCAACAGTCACAGCCCATGTTTCACTGCCATATAGCATGGTTGTTCGTACACATGCGTCATACAGTCTGCCTTTTACTCTGAGCGAGAGGCCCTTTGTCACCAGCAGAGGTAAGAGCTCTCTGAACTTTGCCCAGGCTATTCTTATTCTAGCAGCTACACTTTCAGTGCACCCTCCCCCACTACTAACTCGGTCACCTAGATAACGGAAGCTATCAACTACATCTAGTTTTCCTCCCTGGAATTGGCAGAAGTTGTTTTCTGCACATTTTCAGTGTTTATTGCTCCTGAACATCTGCCACATACAAAAACAAAGTTCCTAGTTAGCCTTCCTTTGATATTGCTGCACCTCTTATGTGTCCATAGCTTACACTGGGTACATCTTATAGAGTTTCTACCTACGCCTTTTCTACAGATCGAGCAGGGCCATCTACCTGAAGGGGTTTGTGTTTTGTCTACCTTCCTACTTATTAGGGCTTTGGTTTTAGCTAGGTACTTATTAGGACTTTGGTTTAATCAATATTATATTAATTATCAGAGGAGGAGGAAGAGGAGCAGTGGATGACAGAAACTAGTTAATTATCTCTCTTTATATTCCAAGTTCAGGTTCCACCATTTTAAGCCTTCTGAGATCGTTGTTCTTTAGCCCCAGGTCAGTCCTAACTGAATAAACCTCAAATCAAAGAAATTCTATGTATGACCATCCCATCTTACTTTTAAGCATAATATTTCTAGGACTCTGCCATTGAATGTATTACGTAAAAAGCACTCATTACACTCTTGGAGTGGTTGGCATTAGAAAGGGCATCCCAGCCATAGAAACCATGCCAAATCAGACTGGTACTTGGAGCAGCTCTCCAGCTTACCAGTTTCAGTCAAACCATCTAACCCATGCCAGCATGGAAAGCAGATGCTAAATGATAATGATGATGAAAGTTATGATAACAATTACTTCTTTATGGACTTGTTTGTGAAAGCATTTATACTGCCAGAACTGATTATCAAAGCAAAATTATTCCTGTAATTCTGATTGGCGTTTAAAATTTGGAAGGGAAAAATTCAATGTAAACATGCTGAAAGTGAACAAGAATAAGATAACAGTATTTATTAGTTGTTGTTTAGACCCAGATTGGTCCATTCTAGCCATGATCATCGTGTCTAAAGTTTATCTCGGACTATATTATTCAATATACCCCACTGTACAGCACATAGCGTAAGTGCCTTCTACTACAGTCTCAGGTGAAATGGAAATAATAAGGAATCAACAAAGAAACTTCTACATGGCCATTTGACCTTCAGAAATAGAAACCAAATTTTTCTCAAATTACATCCTACTGCTTTGTAAAGGAAGGGACACATTTTATTATGTAGTCCTAGATTTACAATGTCAAAGAGTAGGTCAAAGTTGGTCATAGCTGAATGCTTTGATCAGTTAGAACCGTCTTGGGCTAAACAACAACAATACTAACAACAGAAAAAATAAAAATATGTAGATTTTATGAAAACATTTTCACTTACCCCAATAACTTTTTGCCACCCTGTTCCAGTTGGACATTCAGCAGTGATTCCTAATCTTTGGTAAACACTTCCTCCTTCAGTCACAGATTTCATAAAACCAGCTTCAACAACTACCCACAACTAAAGTTAAAGAAAAACTCATAGATTTAATAGAAAAACCACAGCTTTATAGTGTATAAAATTTTTTTATATTCAAGATATATTTTAGATTCACAATGAAACTTTCTGAAGTCATCATCATCATCATCATCATCATCGTCGTCGTTTAACGTCCGCTTTCCATGCTAGCATGGGTTGGACGATTTGACTGAGGACTGGTGAAACCAGATGGCTACACCAGGCTCCAATCTGATTTGGCAGAGTTTCTATGGCTGGATGCCCTTCCTAACGCCAACCACTCAGAGAGTGTAGTGGGTGCTTTTACGTGTCACCCGCATGAAGGCCAGTCAGGCGGTACTGGCAACGGCCATGCTCAAGATGGTGTATTTTATGTGCCACCTGCACAAGAGCCAGTCCAGGGGCACTGGCAACGATCTCGCTCGAAAATCCTACGAAGGCCAGTCCGGTGGTACTGGCAATGACCATGCTCAAAATGGTGTATTTTATGTGCCACCTGCACAAGAGCCAGTCCAGGGGCACTGGCAACGATCTCGCTCGAAAGTCCTTAGACATGCCGCGGGCACAAGTGCCGTAGTTATTAAATGTGTGTGTTTGAAACAAAGAAAGACAGACAGAAAGAGTTTGTAAAACAAATAGATAGCGAGTAGGAAAGGACTGCTTCACTATTTACCCTGAGCTGTGATATCTTCTCTCTTTTACTTGTTTCAGTCATTGGACTGCAGTCATGTTGGGACACTGCCTTGAAGGGTTTAGTCAAACAAATCAACCCCAGTGATTATTTTAAGTCTGGTACTTATTCTATCAAGCTTTTGCCAAATCACTAAATTGTAGGGATGTAAACAAAGCAGCACTGGTTGTCAAGTGGTAGGGTGACAAACACAAAGAGACACATATAATTAAAACTGAACATGTACTGTACTTCTGCTGCCAAGAGTTTACTGAAACTACACTATGTAGATGCTTCCTCTTTGGCTGGGTACTGAAGCAATTGTTCTTGCAGCTGAATGGATGTTATTTCCTACTATTAACTACTGGACTGAGAAGTAGGAAAAGGAGGAACCTGTTTGTTCAGTCAGGTAAGTTAGAGTAAGCAGAATTACATGTCTTGATCTTTATTACACCCAACAATGAATGTAGTGAGATTTGAATTTATAACTATGTTGTCAGTAATTTAACACCTTAACTTCACCCATTGTACCTCAGTATGCTATAGTGAATATAATATATTCACTATAGCATTTAATAGTAAACAATGAAATACATAAATATTATTATGTTGAAACACTGAACTAATAATTTCAATATACAGTACAGACCACTTGGAATTAGAACAACTTTTATAGACATGTGTACTCCTGTAAATGTCTTACCTGGTCTTTTGGTCCAACAGATACTCTCCGTACCTGACTAGCAATTTTAGTCCAACATGTTCCCTCGGGAAATATTGGTGTTATGTCATTGCGAAACCAGAGGTTACTTTGGATATCAACAGCCCATACACTTGTGACGCCAACAGAGATTTGGTGAAGAACATGATCACATGGTGGAGGAGGAATGACGTGGAACCAGCAGTTACCTATAAACAAATGAAGGAAATACAAGGTCTAATCAAAAAGTATAGGAACTGGTGCTATAAGAAGAAAGTTACAACACATGTCAATTCAGCATTTTATCTCCTCTGAAGGAGTTCCCTCCTGAAGCCACACACTCTATCCAGCATTGTTTCCATAGGAAGCATTCCTGGAACTCCTTTTTCGGAATAGCAAGCATCTGCCTCATCGCATTCTCTTGGATTTCCTCGATGTTTTGAAATATTATTCCTTTCAAGTGAGATTTGATTTTTGCCTTGATTTTGGGGTCATAGCCATAGACCCATGGTTTGTCACCTGTTATGACCATTTTCAAAAGTTTTCATCTTCCTTGACACAATCAAGGAGATCCTGTGCAGCTGAAACCCAATCTTCTTTCTGAGATGACCAAACTCTACACACTTTACTTCTATACTCTGTATTGTAAACTATATAGACTAAGTGTAAAAGGTGTGATATTGTATAGCAGTAAAATATGGGAAATGAGTATTTGAGAAACTGATATATGAAGTTGATAGAGGATGATGGGCATGTTTATGGTATATGAAGAGAGATATGGAAAGAAACAGTTAGGTTAGATCTGATAATGTTGTGTCTTCCAGTGAGATGTCACAGGATGAAAATATTGGCATAGACAGCCTACTGCAAATCTGACTAAACCATTAATCTGATAATGATACTGATGATGAAGTATTAAATGTAGCAAATAGTGGTGAAGGCAATGAAATGTTTACCGGCTGGATTATTGAGAGAAACTCCACAACGAAACCATGCTGAACCATCTTTGGCAATAGCCCACACTCGGAACTCTCCTCCCACAGATATAGCTTGGAATGGTTGGTCAGTTGCTGTGGGTATATGCTGCCAATAAGCACCCTGAAATACAAATTAACACAAAGTGAAAAACACACACTCTAAATGAAAGATGCTATGTAATTTAGATAGAGTGTTCATAATACTGCCTATCTAATAATCTGTTGTTTGGGTAGATGGATAAGGTACAATTGAAGACTTCCAACTTTCTATGGAGATTCCAGAGAACAGAAACTGAAATGTTTCTCAATTGCCTAACTGACATTAGTGTTGGTGCTACAAGCTAATTGAACTGTCAGTTACACAGTATTTTGGATCCTTAAATACATATGTAAACATTACAGAGAACGTGAAACCATGATGAAGCCTTCATCTGCTCAAAATCGTACTCTAGTGTCTAAAATCTCTCTTATACTCTCTGTTTGTAAGCATATGTATAAACATAGACACACGTATTAATGTATGTGTATACATATGGTCCAAAAATGCAAAAATAAAACAATAAAAAAGCACAAAGACAAGGTGGAAGAACAACAAACAGGGTGTAATAGTTTGTATGTTTAGAATTTAATGTTCTAGCAAAGAAATTTTACTTTCATTAATTTATAGCTCATCTGAAACAGATTATTTTGAATATGTAAATGTAGATTCAAAATAATTTGTTTCAGAGGAGCTATGAAATAGTGAAAGCAGTTTCTCTGCTAAAACATTAAAACTGTAACTATATAACATTTTATATATATATAAACCAAACAAGAAGTACTTATATGGTCAATTTTTATAGCTGTCACCACTGCCCCTTTCTTTTCCTTTCCTCCCAGCTCTTGTACCACCCCAAACTCCTAGTTCCTCTGTCTCCACTCACTTCAACTCACCCCATACCTTGAGGGAAGCAAGGGGCACCTGGACACCTCATCACCACTATTTGTAGCTCCTACTACCCATTCTTAACCTCTCTTCTAAATGTGAGTAGCCATATAGCTCTTCTCTCTCTCTTCTCTCATACTTTAACTCCTTCTCCTAACATAAAGCTGCCCCATCAGTTTCCATAATCTTGCAAGTTACATAGCAACCTCACTAATGCCAGTGGTATGAAAAAAGCACATTGTACATGCTGTAAGTTAATTGAGATTAAGATGGACATCCAACCATAGAAACCCTGTCAAAGCAGACACTGGAGCGTGATGCAGTCCTTGAATTTATCGGATCCTGTCAAACCATCCAACCCATTCCAGCATGGAACAGCAATGTTAAATGATGATGATGATGTCATTTCTTCTTTTTAACTCTTCAATTTCTACTATAATGGTCTCTGCTTCTCTGAGCTACTAACTTGTATACTACCACAGTCCAAGTCCACCCAATACATTCACCTCTTCCATCATAATCCCTGCTCCAAACTATGCATTAAACACTTTGCCTAAACATTCAATTGCCATCAACCACAAAGTCTTCTCCTGGAACATATCCCCTGCCAATATTTGTCTTTTACAAGAAAAATTTGTAGAAGTTCAAATTGAATAAGAACTAGTTAAGAGTCTATGAATTAGTGACAAAGAATCTTTTTAATACTAGAGGTCAAATGTACATGTATAAGAACTAGTGGAAGAGCATCAATATTGAGAAAAACAATAAATTTTTTATATAACAGATCTTTAGATAAGCAACAAGTATTAAATTACTGTTTTAGCCTTAAGGCTTAAACCTGTTTTTCATTTTTCATATGGAATTTTAGAGATTTCATCTGATTATGTAGTTTCAGATTTAGATTTGGATCAAATTTCAATTGTGGGCAAAGGAGGGTTCATTATCCCTGACCTGGTTGCACATTTCACTATAACTACCTAACACCTTAACAAAAAGGTTATAATGTTGTCCCAGATATATCACATCAGAAAAAATATGGGATAGTCATGGCTGGAACACCTATGACCACAGGTCTGCTGAATAACGATTTTACTAGCATAGAAAGAACTTGCATATGTCATTGGCATTAGTCTTCTTCTCTGGACTTAAGTGTAAAGAAAAACAAGACAGATTGAAAAAGACAATATTGTGTTACCTGTGGTGTACTTGGGGTAACCCCCCGACGGCAAAGTACATCTCCGTTCCAGCCAACTGCCCATACAGCAACAGGTTGTGAGTAAAGAGACTGATTGTCTGTTAGATGGAGGTCAGCTACTTGAATAGATATATCCAGTAATTTTGTGGGGCCAATCTCAAGCCAGGGACCACGTGTTGAGATTTTACATTTCCTGAAACAAAAGTTGAGTGTGTACATATGCATGTGTGTAAGAGAGTGTGTGTATGTGTTTATGATAAAGTTTTTTGTTATCAGTGGTGGTGGTGGTGTGTGTGTGTGTGTGTGTGTGTGTGTGTGTGTGTGAGATATGCTAACCAGTATGGTGACTGATATGATCTGGTATAGTAATGGTATAGAGGGGTTATGTGCATGATGTGGTGTGTTGTTATGTAATATTGTAACAGTACAGTGTAGTAATGTGTGTGTATATGGTAGGGTATGGTAATTGTACAGAGCTGCAAGATTTTCAAAATTCCAAGCTGGGACTCAGTAAATTTTCAAAATCTTAAATCAATACCCAAAACATGTTTCAAACATAAAATAAAATATAAAACCAAAGCATGCCCCAGCATGGTTATAGCCTCAGGGCTGAAACATATAAAAGAATAAAAGCAAATAAGAGGTTTTCATTTAATACCAGAGTAGTTTTAATATACTCAAAGTCTACAAAGTTACAATTGTAATAATTAATATTGGTACTTGTAGAGGGTAGGTTTAGGGTAGTTGGCCAAAATGAATCAGAAATAGTTCATAACTGGATCATTCTCTTATAACCTAATACAAACATTCAAGACAATGCAACTGCATTGGTCACATTTTCTGAACCATAGAGTCAAAAAGTGCAAAGTTTCCCCTCAATTAAATTGTGTTTCTGTTAGAAACAGAACTAAAAGATTTAATAGTTCTTTTGTCAGTGATAAAAGTTAATTAATCAATCTTTGTCTATGGGTGGGGATGGAACATGATGCTATTAATGCACTGAACATTATAATACAATCATGTTCTATGGATAATAAAAGAGCATGTACTGCACAATACAATACATTGTGAGTAGTGTACAATGTGTACTGGACATTATAATAATAGTGTAGTGTGGGTAGTAAAATAATGGGGCATTAAACAGTATAATACAGTAATGTTAGAATAGTGAGACAGTGTATACTAAACATTTAAACATTATATTACAGGGTGTAGTGTGGGAGATGAGGCAGTGTATTGAACCTTATGTTACAATGGAGTGGTTTGGATAATGAAATAATGGTTTACATCAGTGGTTCTTCATCAGGGGTCATATAAGATCGTTTTATAAGCTTTAAGCTTATAAAATACTATTATTATTGTTTACAGAATTGTAAAAATCAACACTGCTTAACAAAACCATTGCAGTGAAAGTACATGAAAGTTTGTTTACAAAACAACACTACGAACTAATTACAGTTCTTAAATCTGATGGAATGAAGTAGATTGTGCGCTAGAGTAAGGGTAGCATACTTGTTGTGAAAACAAAGAAGTGTGGGTTCGAGTCCCATGCATACAGGAAAACCTACTTTTTTCCGTCAAGGCCTTATATGCCCCATTACTAGACTATTCTTTTTAGACAGTTCCATAAAGAAGTCCCAATCACTCAAAGGAGATGGAACTTGTGGAAGAAGGAGACCCAGGAAGACATGGGACGAAGCACTGAAGGATGATCTCAGGACACTGAACCTTATGGAGGAGATGAAAAAGGACCAAGATATCTGGCACCTTTCTATACTCAAGAAGACCTGTTCTCCACAGCAGAAGTGTTAATGCTGCTACTCCAGCAGAAAAGGATTGGCCTACAACAGCCCTGTGCCACGCCACATAAACAGCACCTGTGCTGGTGCCATATACAGAGAGCACCCTTGCTAGTGCCATGTAAGAGAACCCATGCCAGTTCCACACAAAAAGCACCCAGTACACAATGTAAGTGGTTAGCATTAGGAAGGGCAACCAGCCATAGAAACCAAAATAATCAAACTGGAACTTGGTGCAGCTCTTCTGCTTTCCAGTTCTGGTCAAACTGTCCAACCCAGGCTAGCATGGAAAATGGACATTAAAAAGATGATGATGATATATAAGCTCAAGCATAGCTGTGTGGTTTCAGGATTGATCCCATTACATGATACCTTGGGTAACTGTCATCTACCACAGCCTTCAATTGACTGATACCTTGTGAGTAAAATTCGGTAGATGGATACTGTAGAGAAGCCTGTCATGTATGTGTGTGTGTCCTTGCATTGATCCTGCTTAGACAATGGTGGCATTTGTTTATGTACCACATAAATGGTACGTCTGACAGCTCAGTAGTTTCTATGTGCAAGGACCAGTAGAATAAAGTACTATAACTGAAAACAAAGTCAGGATTAGTGTCAAGAAAGGTATCCAACCATAGAAAACTCAGGAAGTCACATGGAACCTGTGCCAGCACGGAAAAAGTTGATGTTAAAACAATGATGACAATATTGTCATCATATATATATATATATATATATATATATATATATATATATGTGATATTTACAAACAGGCCCTAAGACGAGTGGCTACGAAGTTTTCTGTAATTCTAATGTGAAACAAGGGAAGGAATACTATTGGTTTATACAGAAAAACGTTTTTAAGTACTAAGATGACATTAAATTTAGCAGAACTTATTTGGTATATTCAGTTGTGCAGTCACTACTGATAGCATTGTATCATATATGGTTTGACTCTCATGGAAGTATTTTTGCTGTCTTAGGCTATGCTTACAAATGGCATATATAATTTACATCTAAAATCTTAACCATTTTATATTATAAAGAATAAAAGACTTACCTATACCAACGCCTCCTTCTCACTGTGTCAGTCCAGCCTTTTCGACGATGGAATGGTCTAGAAAAGGAAATTGGAACATAGAAAATCAGCTTTTTAAAATTTTTTCTGCTTGTTAATGAAATTTGAAAATAGAGTGAAACTTACACGAACAATTTCCATTTTAAAGTAATAATGTTAGTAAAATATTATACATATAGAATATTAGTATAGCAATATATTAAACTATTACACTTATAAAATGTTAGCATACCATTATATCTTTACAGCTACATAATATTAGTACAACAATATATCATGGCAATATACCTACAGAATATTAATATATCAACATATTATAGCTGTAGAATGTTAATGTAACGTTCTTATTTTATCATTATATCTATTGACATTTAGTAAACCAATACTACACCATTGTATGAAAGACTGTAATTATACAAATGTATTCTACCATTATACCAATACATTAGTAATATACCAACATTTTCTATCATCTATATACTATTAGTATAATATACCTTTAGAATGTTAATATATCAATAAGCTGTGCCAATATATCAACAGGTTCTTAATGTACTAATACACCTACAAAATGTAAATATACCAACATTATGCCCTTACATCATTAGCACACTGATACAATTATAGAATGTAAATATAAAATAGCTCTACTAATATATCTATAGACTGTTTGTAGACCAATATACCTAGAGACTGTTAGTATACCAACTATATTATATCATTATATCTACAGATTATTTGTATAGTAATACACTTTTAGAATGCTAGTATTCCAATATATTATATCATTATACCTGCCTCCTTTCTTTATCTTTTCTTCTACTGCTGCTGCTGCCACTACTACTACTATTACGACCTCTGCTCCTTAGAGCTAGCTAGTTATTAACCACTTCTACTTATGCCCATCTAATACCATTATTACTACAGAATGAGTTCAGATTCTGCTGAGGCACACTTTGCCTTTCATCCCTCCAGTGTTGGTAAAATAAAAGTACCAGTTAGGTACTGGGGTTGGTAGTACGTACTTCCCTATTCTCCTCTCAAAATTGCTGGCCTTCAGTTTAAATTTAAAACAATTATTACTATAAAATTCTAATATAGAAATATATTGTACCATCGTACAATTAGAATGTTTATATACTATTATAACTATAGAATATTAATTACTCTATCAATATATCCTATCACTGTACCTATAGAATGTTAGTAAACCATTGTATTATATAATTATACCTATAGAATGTAAATATATCAATCTACTATATCAATATAACTTGAGCCAACAAGAAAACCATCATGTGGTTGCTCAAACTGCAAGAAATAGCAGTTAAATCTTTCTCTCAGTTTACTGTCTTAAAAAAGGACATGTATCCTGGTCCTGGGTTCCCTGCACAAAGAAAATAAATAAAATAACCATGGCTGGATTGCTTTTGTTCATAAGTTTATCCAATTAACGCTGGCCCAGCACTAAACAACAATAACAAATATCTGTATAGACTATATTATCCAATTATATCTAAAGAATGTTAAGTATACAAAAATATAACTATAGAATAGTAGTATAAGAATATATCATCCCAAAAGATAATACGAAAATCCCTACAAAAGTTTAGTATACCAATATACCTATAGTGTGTTAGTATGTCAATATATTGTACTAACATAATAATAATATGAACTTATTGTATACAGTACTCAAATGCACTACAACTCATCAGAAAATTTAATCAAAAGTGCATGTACAGTACATAGAATAATGCACAGACAGTGAACAATGAATGAGTTGTTTAAAAAAAATGAGGAAGAGGCATCAAACAAATTTCAGGAAGCATGGAAGTTTTGAAGGATGTAGTATCATAACAGCTAACAACTGATGTGGATAGTTTATCCCATGCTTCAACAATTCTGAGTATGAAAAAATAAATTTCTGAAAGTCATGGGTTCTGTTGTTTTATGATTTTGTAAGGATGTCTACATGTGTTAGACATATGGAATCCAAAAGGGTGCCCAAATTTGTTGTTGGAAAGATGGTGATTAACTTTGTGGGTGTCTACCAAGTCAGTAGTTGGATAGCAGAGCTTCAATTTGTTCATGCCCAGGGAAGCAAGACATTCAAAGTTTTAATATCCATTATTTTTAGGCTTAGATCAACAGCCAGATGACTGAGCTTAAAAGAGAAGTGGCTGAGAAACCAAAAAGCTTGTGGTTCATATATTATCACCAGCACTGACATGTTCGTTGGTAAATCACCTAACACTCCTGTCTACTTAGCTGTAAGCAGATATCACAACTGTAAACCAGCAATAGGATTATTAAATCAACAAATGTTCCACTACATTCTAGAGTAGCTCACTTGTTCTAAATAGATTACAAGACAAACTTTTCAATGATTGATTAACTTATCGTTGATATTATTGTTTAACTCCAGCTCAGCTATGATCTAACAAATATATGGTCAAAGGCATTCCAGCCATGACCATACCATTTCTTTCCTAGGCATAGTACTCTCAGAACTATCTAATCTTATGTGTCCTTCTTTTTTCAAGGCAGTAGGGTGTAATTTGAGGAAGATCTGATTGCTATTTCAAGCAAGTTGAGCAACTATGTAGAGGATTCCTTCACTAGCTCATGAGAGAAGTTACTGTTTGTAAATATCACACTACTTACAGAAACAAGGACTAAATAATCACCTTAATATGATAGAATAAGGGATCAAATACTGTCATACTGAGATTATAACATATTGGAATTATTATAATAGATTGGTATTATTATTATAACTAATTGGAATTCCCCTAATTGATTGATATTATCATAACAATAGGGTTATTATAACTAATTGGGAATAATCATAATTAATTGAGATGACCATAATAGATCAACATTATCATAATATATTAGGATTATAAGTAATTAAGATTAATCATAATAGATTGAGATTATCATAACACATGAAGATTATCAGAACAGACTGGTATTAATAACTGACTGAGATTATTATAAAAGAACATGGTCAACATAAGAAATCAGAATAATCAAACAAGCAGAATAAACCTATTTATTATCTTTCATTAATATAGAAAACAGAAAGTAAAGTAGTGGGGAGACCTGTTGAAATCTGTAGAATACTGCCAACCTTCTGGATCCACACCACCTGGCACAGAATAATCAATTATCCAGTCAGTCATCTATCATAAATAAAAAAGAAAACATTGTCAGAACCAAAAACAGAGTGTAAAGTTCAAAGTTTTCATCCTGCTGTTGCAGCTGATATGATGATGATGGTGATAGTGGTGGAAGTGGTGACAATGACAGTGGTAGTGATGATGATGATACTGATGAAGACAACAATGATTTAAACATTTTCATATTGGTTTGGTCAGGAGGAAGGAGCTGTGCCCTTTGACCCTTGCAGACCCTTTGAGACCAGTGAAATCAATGTAGTTATTGCTCCTCTTGAACACTTGCAAGTCAATGGTTGCAGGAAAACCATGCATAGTAGTCAATGCAAGAACTGGAAGGGTGGGACAGAATATGGGTGATGAGAGAAACTAGTGAGGTGGAATGAAACTAGCAAGCTCCAAGGAGTAGAGACCACTGTCATACTGGTAGGAAAAGCAGGAAGAGGAGACAACACCTCTGTGGACAAGAGGCTGGAGTATACTGATGTGCCATAGTAAGATGATGAAGATGTTGATAATGATGATGATAATTAGTGGACTTGAATTCAATACCACTTATCACAGCAGCATGCTACATTTTTAAAAAAAATAGTTTAGTGAGATGCACAAGAACAACATACATGATTTTTTTTCCAGGACCTCTGGGTTTCATAAGGAAAAAAAGAAAGTAATAACTCGAGAGTTATTCTCAGTTGAAAGAGTTAGCAATAAATGCTTATAACAGAGAAGGCTCTATACTCAAAGATGTAAAAGAGGCGATAGTAAACCAAGTAATAAATTAAGACTACTTCACTGATAGTCTTCTACTGCCTTTACCTTCTCAGTTTTACTCAGAAGGTTTGGCTTGATTTGAGGATAGAGTAAAATACTTCTCAAAGTGCCAGAGAGTATTGACTTGAAACCTGAAACCACATAGTTCTGAAACAAACTTCTTAACTACACAGCCATGTCTGTTCCTATGCATACTTTGTTTCAGTCAAAATAATCAGACAGTTCACAAATATCTTATAATTTGTAATTCTGCTTGTCATTGTGTTACTTAGCCCATCGGTAATGCTCTCACGTAATTGGTTTTAAAGAGGGAGAAAGAAAAGAGAGATAGAGAAAAAGAGGGAGAGAGAAAAAAGGGAGAGAGAAAAAGAGGGAGAGAGAAGCATCCATGATGTGAGGCAGAAGGAGTGTAATTATAAGGCTTTCATGTGATTAGTTGAAGGGAAAGAGAGGAGAAAGAAAAAGGAGAGAGAAACAGAGGATAAGGTGAAGAGAGAGACAGAAAGAGGGAGAGAAAAGCATCCATGACATGAGGTAGGGGGAAAATAATACTTATTATGTTATTAAAAAAGTTAATTGAAGGTAGAGGAGAGTTAACAATATAATTTTAGGGGTGATGTTCTGATGGAGAGGTTAAAGAAAGGCAGAGAGAGGTGGGGGGTGAGAGAGGAGGGAGAGTGATGATGATGATGATGGTGATGGAGATGGAGGTGGTGGCAGAGGTGATGATTGGATAATGAAAAGTGTATTTTTAAAAAATTTAACCAAGTTTTTTATATTACCTATCACTTAACGCATGCACGTAAATGCAATTCTGTGAAATATTCATGCTTATTTACGTGGCAGATATAAGCAATTTAACTAAAGGTTGTATCATATGTACAGGATATTTTTCTTTTGTTTATGGGGAAAATAGAAAATAAGACTAAATATTTATTTTATGAGTGCAGTGTATTTAAATCTATAAAACTGTGCATAAAGTATATAAAGTGTATTTATAAAGTGCATTAAGTAATCATTGTATTCCAATTTTTTTCACTTTTTAATGAGTAGCAGACGAACAACTATCTTGGCCATCAGAACATCAGAAATAAATCTTAGAAACCAATCTACAGACCAATCTAGTAGACTCAAAATCAAGGCTATTTCAGCTGTAACCATCCACTTCTTTTTTTTTAGTCATTGTGTATCTAGGACTACATTATCCAATATGTCCTACCTTTTTTTAAAAAGATAGAACTAGAAGATGATTTGAGTGAGGTTTGGCTGATATTTCTAACATGGCAAACAGCCATGTAGAGGCTCTCTCTCTCTTATAAACTAGTTAGTGGCAATGGCATGTTCTGCTGGGTGTTGTGGAAAATAGGAAGACAGATAAGTTTTACAACTCACCCATATCCATTGACCTGATGGAAGCTGTGTATTTTCTTTGGTTCTTTTATATCTACCTGATCTGTCACTCCAGTCATGTCCATCAGCCATAAAACCTCTACAACAAATATAAACAATTTATTAGTTATCAAGTGTTTCGTCATGTTAACTTGAACAAAGACAAAAAAATATCCAAACAGTAAGTACTGAACATTATAACAGACTGATGTACTATGGACAGTGAAACGGTATGTACTGAACAGTACAATACAGTAGTGTAATGCAGATACTTTACAATGTGTACTGGACACTATAATAGTGCTGTAATGGAGTAGTAAAATAATGATGTACTCAACATGATAATAAAATAGTGTAGTTCATATATTGAGACAGTATCATCATCATCGTTTAACGTCCGCTTTCCATGCTAGCATGGGTTGGACGATTTGACTGAGGACTGGTGAAACCGGATGGCAACACCAGGCTCCAATCTAATTTGGCAGAGATTCTACAGCTGGATGCCCTTCCTAACGCCAACCACTCAGAGAGTGTAGTGGGTGCTTTTACGTGTCACCCGCACGAAAACGGCCACGCTCGAAATGGTGTCTTTTATGTGCCACCCGCACAAGCCAGTCCAGGGGCACTGGCAACGATCTCACTCGAAAATCCTACGGGAGCCAGTCAGGCGGTACTGGCAACGGCCACGCTCAAAATGGTGCATCTCATGTGCCACCCGCACAAGAGCCAGTCCAGGGGCACTGGCAACGATCTTACTTGGCTTGCCGGGTCTTCTCACGCACAGCACATTTCCAAAGGTCTCGGTCAGTAGTCATCGCCTCGGTGAGGCCCAATGTACGAAGGTCTTGCCTCACCACCTCAGCCCAGGTCTTCCTGGGCCTACCTCTTCCACGGGTTCCCTCAACTGTTAGGGTGTGGCACTTTTTCACGCAGCTATCCTCATCCATTCTCACCACATGTCCATACCAGCGCAATCGTCTCTCTTGCACACCACAACTGATGCTTCTAATGTTCAGCTTTTCTCTCAAGATACTTACACTCTGACGGGTATTCACATTGACATTACACATCCAACGGAGCATACTGGCTTCATTCCTTGCGAGCTTACGTATGTCCTCAGCAGTTACAGCCCATGTTTCACTGCCATGTAGCATGGCTGTTCGTACGCATGCGTCATACAGTCTGCCTTTTACTCTGAGTGAGAGTCCCTTTGTCGCCAGCAGGGGTAAGAGCTCTCTAAACTTTGCCCAGGCTATTCTTATTCTAGCAGCTACACTTTCAGCGCACCCACCCCCACTACTAACTTGGTCGCCCAGATAGCGGAAGCTATCGACTACCTCTAGTTTTTCACCCTGGAATGAGATAGAAGTTGTTTCCTGTTTGTTTACAGTCTTTATTGCACCTGAACATCTGCCACAAACAAAAACTAACTTGCTAGTTAACCTGCCTTTGATGTTGCTGCACCTCTTATGTGTCCATAGCTTGCACCGGGTACATCTTATAGAGTTACTACCTACTCCTTTTCTACATACTGAGCAGGGCCATCTACCTGAAGGGGTTTGTGTTTTATCTACCTTCCTACTTATTAGGATTTTGGTTTTAGCTGGGTTGACTCTAAGGCCCTTCAATTCTAGACCTTGCTTCCACACCTGAAACTTCTCCTCTAGTTCTGATAGTGACTCCGCAATTAGGGCAAGGTCATCAGCATAGAGGAGCTCCCAGGGGCAACCTGTCTTGAACTCCTCTGTGATTGCCTGGAGGACTATGATAAATAAGAGGGGGCTGAGGACGGAACCTTGGTGGACCCCTACCTCTACCCGGAATTCATTGCTGTACTCATTTCCAACCCTCACCTTACTGGCAGCATCTCTGTACATGGCTCGCACAGCTCTTACTAACCAGTAGTGCTATCCCAAGTTTCCTCATTGACCACCAGATAAGGGATCGGGGGACCCTGTCAAAGGCTTTCTCCATGTCAACGAAAGCCAGGTACAGAGGTTTATCCTTAGCTAGGTATTTCTCCTGCAGCTGTCTCACTAGAAATAAGGCATCAGTAGTGCTTTTACCTGGCATGAACCCAAACTGCATCTCATCTAAATTGATTCGCTCCCTAATTAGTTGGGCTATGACCCTCTCTGTAACTTTCATAACCTGATCTAACAGCTTGATGCCTCTGTAATTATTTGTATCTAAAGCGTCACCTTTACCTTTGTAGCAGTTGACTATGATGCTATGTATATATATATATATATATATATATATATATATATACCTTGGTATAGGCTCTAATCATCTCCCTAACACTGGATATTGTACTGTATTGTACTTTCAATTCATGATGCTGAACGGAAGATTTTATGACATCAAGAAGCCTGTCCACTGGAAGCTACTCATCTTATGTCAGGAGTTTAACACTAGTAAAGAGGCAGTTGATCCCAGAGGTGAATCCCATCAGAAACTAGTTGATGTGATGACAGAGTAAGCTGATGTACATGATGGACAATTTGTTGCAATTTGAAGATGTATTAAGGAAATGCCATTCAATAAGGAAACAACCTGCCATTGAAACTGTTATTTTTCTCTCACAAACCAGAGAAAGTTACAGTGAATTAGAGACTACCTCAAATATTTGATATTCTCAGAATAATATACCATACAAAAAAATGTGACTATCAAGAATTAAACCAATGTAGCTGAATTGCTGATGTTCAAGACATATAAACCGAAAGGAATTTTTAAAATGAATAATGAAAAAGTTAGAGGTGGAGATTACAAAAATATATACTTAAACACTTAAGTGGGCACTTTTAGTTATAGGTGTGCATCATCTGTGCTGGCCCAGGGTTAAACAGCTATACCAGCAACATAAGTGATAGCTGCTAGTGGTATGGAGAAGTGAATAGTGTTGAGAGAGAGAGAGAGAGAGAGAGAGAGAGAGAGAGAGAGAGAGGGAGAGAGAGAGAGAGAGAGAGAGAGAGAGAGAGAGAGAGAGAGAGAGAGAGAGAGATGCAGTGATATGGTGAACACTTGTTTTTCTTTAGCCTCATATCAGCTCTGATTGAAAAGACTAATGGTTAAAGACATTCAAAACATGGCTATCCTGTCTTCTTGTGGGTATCTCACTGACTATACAATCTGATGTGTTCTTCCTATATGAAGACAAAGTTATGATATGAAAAGAGATTTGGCTGCTATATCAAACATGTCAAGTGAACAATTAAAAGCCCCCACCTGTCAGTGGTAGATTGAGAAGTTAACAGTAGTGTGTGTTAAGTATCAATAATTGTGAGATATGGAGAGAGACATGAACATTGTTATTAATTGTCAGTAAACATTACTGAGCAAACAAAGCGTGAACTAAAAACCAACCTCATCTCTTTAATATAGAACTGTATTAAAAACCAACCTATTTGAATAGCCATATGCAGGTGTCCACTTTTGGTTTTCATAAATATAAACACTACGTACATCAACTTGTGGATGGACTCTCCAACTGGCATCGGATACACCTTAGAAAGAAAAAATAAATAGAATTACATTAATTCTTCCATGCTGACAATGTTTTATTCTTTTGCATTGTAATCATATAATCAATGGAGGAAAGGCAGTATAAATAACCCTTTTTAAGGGCCTCTAAGATGGGTGGAAAAAGAGGAGAAAGTTATTCTCAGACTGGGGACTTGATCTGAGTGTTCTCTACTAAAAGAACCAAAACCCAAAGGCCTGGTGATGCTGTTAAACAGAGCAACAGGCTACACAGCATCGTGTCATTCCTGTTTCTTCATAACATGGTATACTAGTACAATGACAAAGAAAACTACTAGTGCGTGTGTGTGTGTGTGTGTGTGTGTGTGTGTGTGTGCGCGTGTGAGTGTGTGTGTGTGTGTGCGTGCGCACGGGTAAATCCACATGTATGTATATTATTTTTCCCAGTGTGTGAGTTGCTGCTTAGAGTTTCTCATTCCAGAGTTACCTGTACATTAGGACAAGTACTTTTTTCATTCAATTACATTTCACACCAGTATGAAACGACCATTCATTGTATATAAATGGAGTGCAGGTATGACTGTGTCCTCAGTTTATCTCCCAAGTACATGTTTTGGGATTCAATCCTACTGCATGGTACATTGGGTAGGTGTCTTTAACTATAGCTTTAGTTTGACCAAAGTCTTGTGAGCCTATTTGGTAGACAGAAACAGGAAGTAACCTGTGTGTGCATGTGTATTTATGTAGTAACATGTATTTTAAACTGTATGTGCATTTGTATGTATAGAATAGTGGGTAAATAATCATCACATATAGGAGAAGAGAGTTTTACTATCACACCTGTGGAAGTGAGGGCATATCACTATCATATTTGTAGGAGTGTGTGTGTGTGTGTGTGTGTGTGTGTGTGTGTGCGTGTGTGTGTAAAACTAACACATGTAAGAAAGTGGGTCTATAGATGTGTTGAGAGAATACTTACTCTTTAGAATGTCTCCTCCAAAGCCTCCAGTATATACCCAGGCTGAGCTGTCATAGCCAATACCCCAGCTGATATTTAAAGGGTTGGTTTCTACCAGGTGCAAATGTCCACCAACTGGAATCCATTTTCTAAAGAAGACAGGTAAGTAAGATAATTATATCAACATCATCAGTATAAAGCACAGGTGTAGTCCACACCAAAGCACCAACATATTTGAAATAGTGTTTCTGATATATATCCAATATACAGCTATCTGACCAATTATAAAACTTTCACACAAGCATCATGGGCCTACTGATGTGCTATATTCTTTTTCTCTCGATTTTGTAAAATTAGCCAAACCTATTCCCTCTATTTTATCCTCCTCACACCACTGCCATATTTCAGATTCCACAGACCAGATTATGTGCTCTATAAATAAAACTACTTGCTGAAACCTTCATCTCTACAGCTGTAACCCTTGGAACTTTCTGCCTGCTCATATATCTACCACATCTATGTGAGTTACATACTGCTATATCATGCATGTATGTATATAAACATAAATGCATAAATGCCATAGTTCTGTGACAGTGTACATATATAAGTAGATAATTACCACATCCCTTTGCAGTGAGCTGGCAGAACAGTTAGAGTGTTGGAAAGAATGCTTTACAGTATTCATTGATTCTCTGCACTCTGAGATCAACTTCCATTGTTTTGGGGGGTCGCTAAAAAAGTACCAATCAATTACTGAAGTTGATCGTTCTCGCTCTCTCTCTTTCTCTCTGAAAGGAAGGAAGGAAAGAATTGCCAGTGTTCAAACCTGGAGAAGACAGGCTATGTCAAGTTTAAAATGCCCAAGAGATACTATGTCACAATAGCGTCTTTCTATATCCATTAGGAATTGTGGATTCAAAGTAGGAAAGAAGGAACACAGGTGCATATCTAGCACATTTCTAGCAGAATGAGTATATTACTATCACATCTCTGTGAGAGCAGTTGAATAATTCTGAGTGAGATAACATCTTAGAGATGCTATACATATGTATAACATCTCCAAAAGATTAAGTATATAACTACACACCCAGTACACACTGTCACACAGCACCTGTTACACTCCATAAATTGGTTGATGTATGTCATAAACCAGTTCAAAGAAGGCTTGACATGGATATGCAGAATGACACAGGTTTGAGTGTGCCCTTCAAGTCAATAGTAACTGCCAAGTGTTGACTGAGGATATCAATTCCGATGATAACCAGAGCTACAAGGTGGTCAGCCACAAGGAAATTAGCATTATATGTGTTATTTCCCAGTTGTAATTTACTACTGAATTTACCTTTAATCTTCAGTGCTGTGTTGTTAGCCAAGTAAACTGTATTAGTTGTTAGGTTATAGCCTGTTTTAACCTATTAGCATTTAAACTGGCCATCTGGCCCAAATATTCTACCTTTTTTTTATGTTCAAACAGGCAGATTAGGCCTATCACACCTACCCTACAATGTCATTCTAAAAATAAGCAATCGCACCATTAAAATATTTAAGCTACAAGATAATGCATGATTGATTCAAAACAATGAATAATTAAATAATACATTTGACAAAGTAATCTGAATGTTAAAGGGTTAACAGCACTATCTTGACCTTAGGTATATTTTGCATTAGAACTTGGTTTCCAGTCTAATGAGTCATAGTTTTTTTCCTCTCTTATACCTCAAAGCTGTGGACACTTTGTAATACATCAAGCATGCTGCCAAAACAATTGCCAAGTAAAATATTGATATTAATATTCTTACGGAGAAAAGTTCTTCAATGTTCCAGAGGAACTGCTATCTGACATGCTGTTTGTAGGGTCATAAACAAAAATATCTCCACGGACCATTGTTGACCATACTGCGCCTGGTTGAACGCCAAGACTCAAGTACCTGTGTTTGGAGACAGATGAAATATTCAGGGTGGATACCTGCAATGGAAAAACAACAATTTGTTCGTGTAAAACTAGAACAGCTTTATACATATGAGTCAATGAGTGAGCTTCAACATGATTACTTTACTTGCTAGAAATAGTAACCCACTCTCCCACAAAACACATATTACCATCTAATACAATGTGGGGTATATCATATAATATAGTCCCTAAAATGATAGGAGAGCCATGACTGGAATGGTTTTAATCATAGGTCTGTTTGACCACAGCTGAGCTGAGGGTAAACAACAGAATCATCATCATCAAAGAGAGAAAATGACAGTGAAAAGGTGGATTTGGAAACATCCCATTTCATCAAACTAAACTGAGTTAAAGTTTTGGTGATATTAGGAACAGTAGTAGCATAGACACATAGTAAGGATGGTGGGAGGAGAGAAAAGTGGATTGGTTGAACTTAGGAAGGGATAACAGACAGCTTTGTAACTTTCAGTTTTAGTTTGACCCTCATATCAACCCTGATTGAATAGATCTATGGTCAAAGGCATTTCAGCTGTGATCATCTCATTTTTATGTATATCAGGTATTATATGGTGCACTCTATCCTTAATTAAAAATAGTTGGGTATGATAATAAAGAAATTTAGCTGCTATTTCTAGTAGATCAAGTGACTGAATAATGAATTAAAGGGGAACCTCTACATGGTCACTAGACCTGTTACAAATAAGAGTCAAATCTCTCCAGTCACAGCCTACCATCTTACGAAAGAAAGGACACACTGGATAATGTAATAAAGACAGGATGGCCATAGCTGGATGCTTTTGATTATAGATTTTTCAGAGACAACCTAAGTTTAAACAACAAGCATAGTAACATTAACAAGACAGCAACAATACCAACATTAACATATTGAGAGCCATATAGTAAAGTGAACTTACCCAATCATCAATATCTGCTTCATTAATGGATGATAGAAGAATTGGTGATGTATGACTGACTTCTGGACTCACATGAATGGCCATTTGATACTGTCG
The DNA here is from genome assembly GCF_046866305.1 of Octopus bimaculoides. Taxonomy (NCBI): domain Eukaryota; kingdom Metazoa; phylum Mollusca; class Cephalopoda; order Octopoda; family Octopodidae; genus Octopus; species Octopus bimaculoides. The sequence goes on along the minus strand of NC_142929.1, from coordinate 164,739,777 downwards.
TAATGGTTCACTGATGCGACAGGTACACAACACTTCATTCAGTGGAATCTGTAGATGCTGAAATACAAAAGAAATGTTCAGAATATCTGAATGTAGCATAGAAACATGTTTAATGCCTATTGGGGAAGGTACGTGTGTCACTTCCCCATATCTCCTTCCTAGATGCCATGCTTTATGAAAGCAACTATTATTTAACATTAGCATATTCTAAGGTGGTAAGCTGGTAGAATTGTTAGCATGCCAGACAAAATGCTTAGCAGCATTTCACCCTTCTTTTCATTCTGAGTTCAAATTCTGCCGTGGTTGATTTTGCTTTTCATCCTTTCAGGGTTGATAAAATAAGTACCAGTTGAGTCCTGGGGCTGATGTAATCAACTCATCATCTTCTGAAAGTGCTGGCCTTAAGCCAAAATTTGAAACCAATATCATCACATTATAGGTGCAGAGATAGCTGAATGGTTAAAAAATTTGTTTTGTAATCATAAAACAAGAGATTTGATTCCACTGAGTAATACCTTGAACAAGTGTTACTTATCAGAGCCTCAGGCCAACCCAAACCTTGTGAATGAAATTAAAATATGTAGACAGAAACTGTGTGAAAGCCCATCATATGGACTGTACCTGTAATCCTAAGGTCTAGCTTTGTTAGACATGATCATACCAATTCTATATGAAGAATATGTGGAATACTCAGCTACTCATGCTGTGTTTGCCTGAGAATTACGTTAAAGACACAAGTACCTTCAATATAATCCATCTGTCACCCTTCTCTACCACGTGACTCTCCCTGCCAAGTGACTCTTCAATGACATCTACCACTCATACTCACCATCACTCATCCCTGTTGCTATCCATCATTTGCTCTCTCTTTTTTTATCTTGACACATCTTTATAGCTACTTGATCACACTATTCTTGCTATCTCCAACAATCAGCGTGTAGATAACACTTTCTTTCCTACCCTCATATTCTGTTTTCCCTATCACACTCATACATTTTCTTCTTTTGCGCTCATAGTCAATATTTTGTTGACACTCTTGGTAACGATTGCTTGAAAGAACAATAGCAATGAAAGGCAGAGAGGAGTTTTTAGTCTTGCAAAGAACAAGGCAACCTTACTAGTGTGGGTGCCACAATAAAATGCACCCAATACACTCCATAAAGTGATTAGACAGGCAATATATTATGTATGTTAAAATCAGAGATGGCCTTGTTGATAGGGCATTGTTACCAGTCAAGACATCAATGGTTCATATTCTGTCGACAGCAATGTAGTTGCATCAGTATAACTAAGTGGATAGGACACTGAACAAGAGTTCAGCAGTTCATATCATGACACTAGCACTGTATGGTTGTGTCTATGATCAAGTTCTGAAATGGTCCCGTTTACCTTGTAGTAAATAAATACTACAGAACAGGAACAACATACCAATAAAAAGTGTGGCTACACTATAAAATTGTCAGCTTGCAGTGCTGAATTCAACTCCTCTCAAAGGCAAATAGCTTGGAGAGAGATGGTCACTTCACTAAGTTAATGTCCCTTCTTTCCTAAATAGATATGACAATAGAGTTTACAGAGATATATTTAGAATCAAATGGGTTAAGGCAGTGGTTCCCAAACTGACAAATACCAGCCCCACCTACACCAACTATTACTAAAATTTTCTTGGGTATATTTTCATTTCTATCTCTATCATTACGGGAAGAACTTGAAAGATGGAGTTACTGAATTAGAGGCTGGACAAAAGAAGATAACTTACCATATGATTAGATTTAACAACATAATGTATTGTAAATGTGCTTGGTTCACAGACAGTGTCCATTCCTTGTTCAAACTCTACATTACATTCAATCCATTTGGACTTTTGTGGATTCTCTAACCAATAAAGACTCCCTTTCTTGATCCAAGAGACCTGAAAATATTTTGGTTAACAACTTCAATGGAAATAAAGGTAAGAGGGCATTAGGAATTTTAGGACACAATGTGTTAATTAAAGAGCTTGGTGTAATTAGCATATATATTTGAAGGAGCTTCTGTTTGTTACATCACTGGTTAAAATAACAAATAAAGAGTGAGTTGAAAACCCCTTATGTACCAAGAAGCTGACGGGGAGCGAGAAAGCATTAATATTTATAAGGCAGTGAGCTGGCAGAATTGTTAGCGTGCCAGGCACAATGCTTAAAAGTATTTTGTCCATCATTACATTCTAAGTTCAAATTCCACTGTGGTCAACTTTGCCTTCCATCATTTCAGGGTACCAGTTGAGTACTGGGGTTGATGCAATTGACTTACATATCCCTCTGAAATTGCTGAACTTGTGCCAAAGTTTGAAAGCAATATTTTAGAGTTTTGTGAATTACAGTTACTTTTTGATGCCTTAGTTATGAAAAAATACCTTGTAACTGAATACTGATACATACCTTAGCTATCACTTAATACTTTGTAATTCAGCACCTTATTTACGATATTCTACAATGTTGCTGTTATGACATTACTCTATAGCTCAGTATCTTAGTTATGATATAGTTCCTTGTAATTTTGAACCCTAGTTATGATACAGTGCCTTGTAGCATGGATATTTAGTAATTGTGATAGCAATGTGTAGGCCAATAACTTCACTAAGACACAACAGTAACATATATAGTTCAATTCCTCAAACATACCAGAGTAATTTGTTGTTCAGTTCTTTATAATTGTGTATCTTAGCTATGACTTAGTCCTTTACGACAGTATACCTTAGTTACAACTCAATGCTTGAGATTGCAGATCTTAATCAGGATTGTGTACCTTAGCTACAACTCAGCATTTTACAACTGTGCCCTAGTTATAACTCCACACTTTACAACAGTATATTTCAGTTATGACTCGGTACTTTATGAGTGTGACCTTACTCATGACGCAGTATTTATCACTGAGCCATAACTTAGTTGTGACTCAGTACTTTATGACTGTGTATCTTAATTATGATTTAGTATTATAAAACTGTGTATTTCAATTAAGACTTAGTGCTTTGTGATTGTGTACCATTATCATCACTCAGTGCTTTATAACTGTGTAACTTAGTTATGATTCAGAATTTTATAACTATGTATCTTAGTACCTGACTATGTACCTTACTTATGATTCAATACTTTATGTCTTATTAACACCTAATTAGTTATGTCTCAGTACCTTGCACATACAAAGTCTATTGCAGATAACATGTCCACAAAACTTGGAACCTATCAACAAGATCTGTAGTATGCAGTATGTTCAGATGATCAAGAAATTATTTGCAATGAATATGGATCCACAACCCAAGTACTGAGAGTTTGAGACTATATATATATTTGTAATGTTATGAAGGGCTGGACATCTAATATATACTTTGGTACTTTAGTCATGACTAGGTATTTTGTTATTCCTAAATATCATATATAAAATTAATAGTTATAGTTTGATTCTTTAGTCATGGCTATCTATCTTAACTATAGGTACCACTATTATGATGAGCTATTTTGATGTCGCTAGATAGGTAATGTTGGTATCAAAGAACTTTAGTTATAGCTGGGTACCTTATTTATAGCTTGTTACTTTAGTTATAGTTAGGTACATTAGTTATGGCTAGATATCTTAGTTACTGCAAGATACCTTAGGTATGGCTAGATCTCTTAATCATGGCTACATATCTTAGTTATAATGAGGTACCTCTGCTACAAGAAAATACTTCTGATATGGTTGAGTACTTTATATACAACTAGGTAATTTAGTTATTGTTAAGAACTGTAATTTATGACAAGCTTACATAGTAATGGGTAGGTGCCTTAGTTATGAGAAGCAAATCTATGGATAAAAATCAGAGAGCAGCACTCCAATTCCTAATGTACCAAAGTAAATAACAAAGTAAACAAAACAGTATACACCTACCTTCTCCACAGCATGTTCCATGTGCGCAAATAATGTCACTTCTTTGTAGTTGCGTGTTTGAAGTCGTTGAAGAATGGTTGTACGAAGGGCTGGTGCTAGCAGAATGGTAGAATCATCAATAATGCTACTTGTTGAACCAGTTGTATGCCCTGCAAGAGATAATTCAAGAATATTAAATCTAGTCTATATCAGTGATTAAGTTGATAAAATATAGATTAGATTCCTAAAATTTGTACCAAGCACTGGAAATGACTGTTGATGCTTAGCTCCAGGTCAGAACAGACTCAGCACAACTATGATCAAATGTATTACATTTATAACCATGACCTGCAAGAAATAACAGCTATATCCCCTCTCAACTCAGTAGGATGTGATTTGAGGGAGATTTAGCAGATATTTGTAGCAGATCGAGTGACCACATAAAGTGGATTCAGTTTAGTACAGATCTAATCTCTCTGAAAGGATGGCTGGTTGCCTTCATTATAAATATATTAATATTGTCATTGATGGTGATGTTGTTGGGGGTGGAGCGGGGTGTTGTGGTATTATAAATTTGATAGTGACTGACAAAATAATTAGCAGTATTTAGTTACACCCCAAGTTCAAATCTTGCAAGGGTTAACTTCATCATTAACCCTGAATTTCATGTTTCCAATTATTCCAATGTTTGAATATGGCGATAGGCCTTGGGTCAGAACAAGTAAAAAAGTAATCAGAAATGTTAAACCAAGTTACATTTCAAGAAGCTTCAGCATCCGATAACAGTTTTTATTGTTAAAAATTTGTCTGGACACTTCATGCCTTCAAAGCCATGTTGAGTAAGTGACCATTAACTTAAAAAACAGGTGAGAATTAGCATCAGGAATGTGCCTGGCCATAAAACAATGCCTCAAATATCATATTCATCCAAGCATGGAAAAACAGGCCAAAAAGGAACAAAACAAATGTGTGTGTGTGCATGCAGCTGATGCCAGTGTCGCATAACTGACCTGTTTAAAGGTACCCTTCTATCGTTGGGCAATATGCTGTGCTTGAGAAGACCTATTGAGTCAAGTGAAATCGTTGTCGTGGCCGATACCAGTGCCACCTGACTGGCATGTAAAAAGCACCATTTGAGCGTGGTCGTTGCTAGTGCCGCCTGACTGGATTCTGTGCTGGTGACAGGTAAAAAGCACACACTACACTCTCAGAGTGGTTGGCATTAGGAAGGGCATCCAGCTGGAGAAACCTTGCCAGAACAGATTAGAGCCTAGCACAGCCTCCTGGTTTGCCAGTCCTCAATCAAATTGTCCAACTCATGCCAGTATGGAAGGTGGACATTAAAAGATGATGTTGATGATGATATATATATCATCATCATCATCATCATCGTTTAACGTCCGCTTTCCATGCTAGCATGGGTTGGACGATTTGACTGAGGACTGGTGAAACAGGATGGCAACACCAGGCTCCAATCTAATTTGGCAGAGTTTCTACAGCTGGATGCCCTTCCTAACGCCAACCACTCAGAGAGTGTAGTGGGTGCTTTTACGTGTCACCCGCACGAAAACGGCCACGCTCGAAATGGTGTCTTTTATGTGCCACCTGCACAAGCCAGTCCAGGGGCACTGGCAACGATCTCACTCGAAAATCCTACGGGAGCCAGTCAGGCGGTACTGGCAACGGCCACGCTCAAAATGGTGCATCTCATGTGCCACCCGCACAAGAGCCAGTCCAGGGGCACTGGCAACGATCTTACTTGGCTTGCCGGGTCTTCTCACGCACAGCACATTTCCAAAGGTCTCAGTCAGTAGTCATCGCCTCGGTGAGGCCCAATGTACGAAGGTCTTGCCTCACCACCTCAGCCCAGGTCTTCCTGTGCCTACCTCTTCCACGGGTTCCCTCAACTGTTAGGGTGTGGCACTTTTTCACGCAGCTATCCTCATCCATTCTCACCACATGTCCATACCAGCGCAATCGTCTCTCTTGCACACCACAACTGATGCTTCTAACGTTCAGCTTTTCTCTCAAGATACTTACACTCTGACGGGTATTCACATTGACATTACACATCCAACGGAGCATACTGGCTTCATTCCTTGCGAGCTTACGTATGTCCTCAGCAGTTACAGCCCATGTTTCACTGCCATGTAGCATGGCTGTTCGTACGCATGCGTCATACAGTCTGCCTTTTACTCTGAGTGAGAGTCCCTTTGTCGCCAGCAGGGGTAAGAGCTCTCTAAACTTTGCCCAGGCTATTCTTATTCTAGCAGCTACACTTTCAGCGCACTCACCCCCACTACTAACTTGGTCGCCCAGATAGTGGAAGCTATCGACTACCTCTAGTTTTTCACCCTGGAATGAGATAGAAGTTGTTTCCTGTTTGTTGACAGTCTTTATTGCACCTGAAGATCTGCCACAAACAAAAACTAACTTGCTAGTTAACCTGCCTTTGATGTTGCTGCACCTCTTATGTGTCCATAGCTTGCACCGGGTACATCTTATAGAGTTACTACCTACTCCTTTTCTACATACTGAGCAGGGCCATCTACCTGAAGGGGTTTGTGTTTTATGTTCTATCCAAAACTGTATTTGAAATTTATCTGTTATTTCTGTTCAATCATTTGACCAGCCTTTTTCAAATTTTTCAAACTTGTATCAAATGTGTTCCTTTAAAAATATTTTACTATTTTCAAATTTGTTTTTATAAATTCTTAAATGTAATTTCATTGTTTACTTATTGTGATCATATAAATATTAAAATGCTATTTGAAAGGCAGGAGGAAAAGAGAGTTATTTCACTACTTATTTGGAAAGGTGCTTCTCAGTGGAGCTGAATCTGAAAGAATGTGATTGGGATGTGATAACCAGTGGAATAACAATACCTTTCTTGAAAAGCAAGTGAGGACTGGCTATTATTGGAAGAGCATCTAACTGTAGAATACAGCCTCAATAACTCTTGTTCAAACTATACAGGCACAGAAAAAGTGAAAAGGGAAAATAATAATACATATGTGAGTGTGTACATGTATTATATTTAACATGCACTGTAATTTCAGCCTCTTTGGAATGAAGTTGTTTGTATGTAACCTTAATTATGTATTTTACTTCCAAATTAAAGCACACAAACACATGTTCACACAAGTCGACACACTCTGAGTAAAGAAATATATTTGTCTGAAGTTCAAAAGATAACTTACGTCTTGATGCAGATAACCAACACACTGATGATGGTTTATCAATTAGACAGGACATCGCAGACACCCAACGCCATGTCAACTTTTCTGAATCTCCAGAAAATATATCTTGTTCTTCATCAGTTCGTCGATATGGAATAATTGCTGATTCTGGAACTCGAGATTGCTCTGGCTGATTTTTAGATTTTGAAATTTCATCCACTGAACATTTTGTTTGGTCTTTTGTTGGCTTTGATTGGTTTGAGCTATTTTCTTTTTTTTTAAGTTCTTCACTCATAAACAGTGGCATGTCTTCAATGATAAGAGGATCAACTGAGTTGCAGGTCACATAATCAACTGGAGGGATAGAGAAGCCACTTGAGGCAGAAGATTCTAAGGCTTCACAACTGACATCACTTGAGCTTTCACCTGTTGTTCCACTTTCTTCTTCATCCAGTAAATCTGTGACAAAATTTAAAATAACATCCGAAGTGTCTTTAGTTGGTTTTGTCGTCTTCTCTGAACACTCCTCATGAGAATCTAACAAGTTGGACTGGAAAAACTTCTTATAAACTACTTTGTGACACACAGGACAAATCTTTAACGTAACATCAAAACGGTCATCAGCTTTGAATTTGCTATCATCTGTAGCAGACTGTTCAGATACTTTACAGATACACACTTCTTTCTCTTTAGTTCTTTCCTCATCACTATCTTTCTGAGCAATTACCTTGCTCCCAGCTACATGATGGGTAGGTGTGGTTTGTGATGTACTCATGTGTAGATTTTCAATATCTGATGGATTGTAAATACTGGTTTTGCAGCTGGTACCTTCATACCAAATACTACCCTCACTTCGGGACATGAGGGACTCAGAAGAACTCTGTTCTGTTATGTTTGTAAAACGACCTGGTAAGGATCCCCCAACCATAGGAGGGTAACTATAGTCATTACCAAAAAGTTGTTCTCGGATCATTTGATGGGAATAAAATGTAGCACATTCGGCAGAGTTTTCATCTAGATTGACACAAGGGGTGGAACCAGTGATGTCAAAGCTGTTGTCTACCGAAGAACTGTGTCCAAGAAAGGCAGCACTGATGCTATCTGTATCAGAAATAGAATGTCTGTCAGGAGGTAAGTTAATCTGTAATGGTTGCCAAGTTTTGCCACTCAATTCATCTGGTTTCACTCCAAATCGAAAATAAACAGCCTCACTGTTTAATCCAATTCCAAAAACCTGAAATGGAACAGAAATATTAGAATGATAAGAAAATATATTGTACTGGTTGTTGTTTAGCACTAGGTCATCCCTCATCCAGCAGGCCTATGATCAAATGTATTTAAGCCATGACCATCTCATCTCATCTTATGTCTAGGACTACACTTAATGTGTCTCACTGCTTTAAAATAGGCATGGTGTGAGTTAAGAGGGGATATAGCTGTTATTTCTAGCAAGTCAATTGACCACATAAAGGCTCACACATTAGCTCAGGATTGTATAAGGTCAACTTGATTAGTGCAGTATGAGACAAGAGGGTGGGTGTTGTGCGATATTAGGAGATGACATGAAGAGAAGAGAAATGAGGGTGTGTATAGTAATAGGTTTGATAAGAATTGGAGAAAAGGTGATGGTGTGTGTGTGTGTGTGTGTGGAGGAAGCAACAACACATGTATATGTATGTGGTGTGGTAGTGGTCTGACAACAGAGAAGAGGTAGAGGTATCCCATCTTTACCCTTTATATTACAGTTACATTTGATGGATTTGATCTCTGTCACAGTAGCTGCCAAATGAATACCAATTTATTCAACAAGTGCCATTCAACTGCTCAATCATTATGATTTAATCATCCAGTTATTGTCACCCAGTCACTCAATCACTTATTCCTTTTTTTATCATCACTTAGTCAGTTGAGGAAGGACAGTATACATGACTTTTAAGACTGAAGACCTGGTCCATATGTTTTCAACATTTTCATGTCCTCTGTTAAAAGCATTTAGGTGGGGGTATTAAACTAGGCAATGAATCATGTCTACTACACAAAGAACAAGACAGCTTCTCTGATGAGCTTCCACACAGTTTCCATTTACAAAATTTCACTCAAGTGGTTTTGGCCAACCTGAGGCTATGGTAGAAGATACTTTCCCCAGATGCTGCATGCAGTGAAATCAAACATGTAAAGCACGTGGTTGTGAAGTGAACTTCTTAACCACACAGCTAAGCCTGTGCTTATTGTCACTTAATCAACTAAGCATTGTCACATAAATTAATGAGGGAGCCTCTTACATGGTCACACTACCTGTTAGAAATAGCAGCCAAATCACCTCATATTACACCCTACTTTCTTAAAATAAAAAGCGGGTATTTTAGAAAACATAGTCTAAGTTATAGAAAGACAGGTTGATCAAAGTTGAAACTTTGATCACAGGTTAGTAATCAAGAGGACAAAACAACAATGTTAATAATCCACCCATTGCCATTTCTTCATTTAAATATATTAATATTTTATGGTTGATGCAATACTAAATACCTGCAGTCCTATATTCTTGTTGAGGGCAATGAAATAAATGAGGCCTACATATAAATGTTTGTAATTTAGGCACAACACTAGAAATTTTGAAGTAAGTGGATTACTCAATACCATAAATCAAATACTTAACTGGGACTTTATTTTATTGACCTCAGAAGGAGGAAAGGCAAAGTTGACCATGACAGGATTTGAACTCAGAATGTAAAGAGCAAGAAGAAATACTTCAAGGCATTTTATTGGATACTCTAACAACTTTGTCAATTCTATGTCCTTATGAAGTCCAATATATTAATGCCTGAAGCAGAATTTGTACATGTGTTGTATGAACAACAAATGGAGTGGCTTGATTACACTACCTTATTTCTTCAGTGAACACTGGAAAGGTCATAAATAATTATTGAAGATACAGAGAGAATAGCTATTTCAGAACAAATGATATAAAGACGGTGTTTTAACTTTTTATAATGGGAGATAAAATGCAGAGTTGAGTGTCATGCTAGATTATCAGAAAATAGTCATGCTGACTAATCAGAAAATAGATAGTTTCGATTTTGAACAAAAACAACTATTTGAGAATTTAAAATAAAATCAGTTTTCTTATATTAATTTTAATCAATATACAAGTGTAAGCCCCTGGGGCAGTAGTTGTTACACACATATCATAGAAGGTATCACTGTAAAGTTCATTCACTTCTGGTTCACAGATATTCTGTTTCTTCTACCATTATAGTGGCTTCTGCTCTTCCAAACTCAAAAGCTATCCAACCCACAAGATGTAACCCTCCCCTCTTCTCATGTTACCACTCCTACTGTCTCACCCTACACCAAACATTTCCCATATTTATTGCTTCCTGGACATGCAGTCGTCTATATTTACTCTGCTACCCACACTTTCACTACAGACATCAATCTACAGAAATTGAAGTTGAACGTCATTTGTATAGATGTCTTTTGTCTGGGAAAATCTGAAAAGATCAAGGACACATTTTTATCCTTTTCTATAGAAGATAATAATAAAAGAAACAAAACAACCCTTCCTTATTGAAGAACATGAAATGACATTTTCAACAGTGAATTACATTTTGAAATTGTTAGTTGAAATACATTAACTATTAGTATTTGTTGATAAAAGTCAGAAGTAATGTTAGGTATAAAATCTGTGGTTTACCTGATCATTTGGTCCAACAGATATTACTGACATAAGACCAACCATCTCTACCCAAATTGTTCCAGTGACAGCAGATAAGTCGTTTTCAACATCACTTTCCCTTATTCCCTTGCGGAACCATACCTGAAACACAGAGCAGTCAGTATGTGCTAAATAATGATTATTTATGTACAGATGTATTTATTAGCTACTTTTGAGAAAAGAACAAACACCCTGTAGTATGAAGGAGAATAGGAATTGTATTGTTCATGGTTCTCTCAATAGTATTAGAAGTATATGTACAGTAAAATTGTTCAAATTTAGAATTGAAATTATGTCGACATAGCATTTGGTATTGATATATATGTGTGTGTATGCATGCATGTGCGCATGCGTGTGTGTGTGAGTGTGTGTGCGTGCGCGCGTGACTATATATATGTATATATATATATATATATATATATATATATATATATATACATACAGGGTCTCCCCACAAAAATGTATACACACTTTAGCAGCTGATAACCCAACTGATGTTTTTTCTTTTCAGATGAAACCCATTGGAATTAATGATGGCAGTCAGACTAAGCTTTGAACAAAGGAAATTCATTCTAAAATGCTACTGAGAGTGTGAAAACACAGTTGAACTGCAAAGACAGTTTAGGAGGGAGTTTTAAACAGATCCACCAATGCAACTTACCACCACTCAAATTAGAGATAAGTTTGAAGCTGACGGAACATTTCAGAATGTTCACGAGAAGCATTCCAGAAGACCACGAACATCAACAGCCCCCACAAAGCAAGAAGGAGTGCTTGAAACGTATCACCAAAGTCCAAGAAAATCTGTGCAGCATGCGAGTCATAAAGTAGTTATTCCAAAATTGTCTGTCCAACACATTAGAGAAGACTTTGAAGATGAGGAGTTTTATTTTCAGCAAGACGGGGCACCCCCACACTACCATCACTATGTTAGATCCTTCCTTGATGAGATCCTGCCAAAATGGTGGATTGGACAAAGGGGTTTTGTTGAATACCCTCCACGTTCACCAGAATTTTTTTTATGGGGATACCTAAAAGACAAAGTCTACACTATGAAACTTGTGACAGTCGCTGATTTGAGTGCAGCCATTGAATGAGAATGCACACAAATACCAAACGAACTCTTTCGTGATGTTTGCGATTCCATTACTTTGCATTGTCAGTAGTGCCTGGACCAGAAAGGACATCAGTTTGAAAACAGGCGTTGACAAAACAATAAAATAATGTCTGTAGATTCTATTAAATTTTGAAAATAAAATGTATTTTAATAAACATTCACATGGTAGTGACTTTCACTCCTATCATACTCATCACTCTCATCCACCTTTCGATTTGACTATAAAGGAAAGACTATCTTCATTCTTTTCAGTCTTGATCACTATACAACCTCTTTCACCATAACCACCTGATAAAGGAAAACTGCCTGCCCTTTCTGACCAAAGGAAGGTAGAGGCACAATTCTCAAGATGAACTTTGCTGACAATAATGTGTTTTTATTATAAGTGCTTAAAATATTTACAGTTGATTAGACAGGTAGTCTCAAGAGAAAATACAGATCAGACAAGATATCTAATTAAGAGTGAAGAGTGATAAATACTCGTAACCAATTACTGTTCTAATCTCATTGAGCCAATATACATAATACCTCTGCATGAGAATAAAATAGATTCTTACCTGTCCGTCCCTACTGAGGGCCCACACTGTGTCTTTACCAACAGCAACTTGCATCAATTTGGCTGAAGCTGAGGGAGGACTAACCTCAATCCACTGGGTTCCTGAAGAATACATGACAAAGGATTAGAGAGTAGTGGGGAGAGATAAGAAGAGAGACAAGAGATGAACAAATATAGAAAGACAGATAAAAGAGTTTATTAGAGAACAATACAAAATCAGAAAACATTGGTGCTGTGGGAGAGGAGAAACAAACAAACAGAGAAGTAGACTAACAAAACACTCAGAAAGGCAGATTGACAGAGAAGTGTGCATATAACAAACTGAAACTGTAAAGTTTAAAATAAGGAAGAAAATCTACTATACTAAGGATATGCCACACACACACACACATATATATATATATATATATATATATATATATATATATATACACATACATACATAATCATCATCATCATCATCATCGTTTGACATCTGTCTCCCATGCATGCATGGGTAGGATGGTTGACAGGAGCCAGCCAGGTACAAAACTAGCCAAGGCTACTGTGTCTGTTTTGGCAGGGATTTTACGGCTGGATGTCCTTCCTGACACCAACCACTTTGTGGAGTGGACTCAGTGCTTTTTATGTGACACTAACACAGGTGAGGTTATTTTTGGCATGACTTTTACAGCTGGATGCCCTTCCAAATGCCAACCACTTTAGTGTGGATTGGATGCTGTTTACCTGGTAGAAGCACTGGCAGGGTCACCAAGTAACTCACAAGACAAGGAATTATGAGAGGGGCAGGGGCGTTTGAGGAGGGGAACTTGTGTCAGAGGATGAAACGTTAGAGTGTGACAGAGAGACAGAGAGGAGAAACAGGTGTCTTGCTATAACGGAGGGAGCATTGGAGGGGGTAATCCAGTATCATTTGATGAAAGGTTAGAGTGTGACAGAGAAATAGAGAGGCAGAAATAGGTGTCTTACTATAGAGGAGGTACATGGTTACAAAGAGAGCGAGAGAGGGGAGAGAGAGAGCGGGAGAGAGCAAGAGAGAGAGGGAGAAACAAGAAAGAAGACAGAAACAGGTGTGCTGATGTAAAGGAGATACTTGGTAACCTAGTCAGAGGAAAAACAAGAGAAGGAGAGAGAGAAAGTGAGCAAGAATGAAGACAGAAATAGGTGCTGCTGTACAGGAAATACATGGCTACCCAGCCAGAAGGAAGATCAAAGGAAAGAGAGACAGAAAGAGCAGGAAACAGCAAAAGTATAAGAGAGAGTAGGAGAGAGATGGTGAAGTGTCAGAGTACATATATATGATTATATACAAGTGCATACATATGATTATATACAAACATATATATATATAGTTGAAATTTACAGAAAAACAAAAGACGGAGACATGTGTATAAACAACAAGCAGGTGTATTAGTTTGACACTCGGGAAGGTAAGAAAGTCTTTTATGCTTCGAGCCTAGGCTCTTCAACAGAAAAGAACATGAGGAAATAAACAGAGAGAGAATAAAAAAACAGTGTGTGTGTGTGTGTGTGTTCATATGTATGTATACATAGGACAGGATACAGGTACATACATATATACATGCATATATATATACATACATGCATATATATACATACATGCATATATATACATACATACATATATATATATACATATATACATACATATATACATATATACATACATATACACATACATATATACATACATACATATACACATACATATACATATATATATATACTCTTTTACTTGTTTCAGTCATTTGACTGCGGCCATGCTGGAGCACTGCCTTTTAGTTGAGCAAATCGACCCCGGGACTTATTCTTTGTAAGCCTAGTACTTATTCTATCGGTCTATTTTGCCGAACCGCTAAGTGACAGGGACATAAACACACCAGATTGGTTGTCAAGCAATGCTAGGGGAACAAACACAGACACACAAACATACACACACACACACATATATATATATATATATATATATATATATATGACAGGCTTCTTTCAGTTTCCTTCTACCAAATCCACTAACAAGGCTTTGGTCAGCCCGAGGCTATAGTAGAAGATACTTGTCCAAGATGCCATGCAGTGAGACTGAACTCGGAACCATGTGGTCGGTAAGCAAGCTACTTTCCACACAGCCACTCCTGCGCCTATATATATATATATATATATATATGAATAATATATGAGTATATGCATATATATGTACATACCTTCATCTATATATATATATATATATATATATATATACACACACACATATATATATATAAAATTTTAATAAAGTATTATTACCATTATTAAAAATAACAATAATAATAAAGTGGCCAGCAAGTCTAACCTAAATATGTAAAATATACAAATAAATTAATTAGCGTACCGGAATACCACTTACTAGAAATAGGAGTTAACACTCCAAATCCACAAAATAGATGAATACAGCAAGCTTAGCTAACGATCCTTAAATACTAACGTACAAAAAGTGAAATCAATTGATACCAAGACATCCGTTCTTGCTTCGTAGTTTATAGAAGGTGAGGCCTATTTTTATTATATTCATTACATTCACTGTGCATGTTTCTTAATAGTGAGAAATTTGTGTCCTTGGAGTATTAACTCCTATTTCTAGCAAGTGGTATTCTGGTACCCTAATTTATCTATTTATATATATATATATATATATATATATAGATATATATATATATATATATATATATATATAGATATATATATATATATATATATATATATATATATATATATTATACATACACTGGCATTGTCAGTTACAATAATGAGGATTCCAGTTGATCAATGGAACAGCCAGCTTGTAAAGTTAACATGCAAGTGGCTGAGCACTCTACAGACACACGTACCCTTAATGTAGTTCTCAGGGAGATTCAGAATGACACAAAGTGTGACAAGGATAGCCCTTTGACATACAGGTACTACATATTTTTGCCAGATGAGTGGACTGGAAAAACATGAAATAAAATGTCTTGCTCAAGGACACAACACATCACCAGGAATTGAACTCATAGCTTTATGATTGTGAGCTGAATACCCTAACTGCTTAGCCACACTCTTTCACTATGCATGCACACACAATATATACATATGTATAAGAGTAGCAAACGAATTGTATCAAGTTGCTGGAATATCGGTGGGCCATCCTCTCTTTTTGTAAATATCTAAATTTAAAAGAAAAAAGGGAAAAAAAAAAAACTGTTAAAATGTCCTAGTTTGTAACATATACCTCAATGAGTCACACAAATACACAAATCCTCACACATATTCTCTGCCATTTATCCCATTATTCAATCAGCTGAACAACATACAGATTGAATAAGCATGTGAAGTGGTTGAGTAACCCACAGATATATACACACTAAATACTTGAATAACAGATACAGTCCATCTGAGAAGTTTCTACACATTTCTCATCCATCTAATTGTACTCACAATGCTTCAGCTGACCAGAGGTCACAGTAAAAGACATTTTCTGAAGATGACATCCAGTGGGTATGAGCTCAGGACTACATGGTTGTGAAACAATCTTCTTAACTACCCAGTCGTACCTCTATTCTGTCCTATATATATATATACATACATACATATGATTATGTGTGTGTGTGTTTGTGTGTTCATATATAATCATATATACCAAAACAGTCTGACGAATGGGAATGTGAAACTCTGAGTAACAGTTTTTGTGATGTCTTTGCAGCTTTATTAAAAAAGTATAATATATATATATATATATATATATATATATATATATATATATATATATATATATATATTGGGTTGACAAAAAAGTAATTTCGTTTTTCACAAATAGATAGAGTTACGTTTTTTTTTTTTAATGACCTTCGTTGATGTTATGATTTTTTCCTTTTGACGTTTGATAGCCATTACTTTTAGTTTACTTTAGAAGCAAATTGCGCATAATTTTGTTTACAGCCGTTAGTTCAGTGTCAATTTTAACATGGAGTGCAAAAACGAATATTTCCACCATATTTTGCTTTTTCATTTCTGTAAAGGCAAAAAAGCTGCTGAGGCTCACAAAGAGATATATGAAATTTATGGTGTTGATTGCTTAACAGAACACACATGTCAGAAATGGTTTAAAAAATTCCGTTCCGGAGATATTTCACTCAAAGATGATCAATGTTCTGGTCGACCTACAGAAGTTAATAATGACCGAATCGAAGCCATAATTTAATCTGATTGTCATATAACTGTGTGAGAGATTGCAGAGAGGTGAAATATATCACACACAACAATTGAAAATCACTTATAATGTCTTGGACATATTAAGAAGCTCAATATTTGGGTTCCATATAAATTGTAAGAGATTCACTTAACACAACGAATCAATATTTGCGATATGCATCTCAAACGCAATGAAATCGACCATTTTTTGAAATGAATCATCACTGGTGATGAAAAATGGATTGTCTACAGTAACATCAATCGAAAACGACCATGGTCCAAGCGTAATAAACCAAAACAAACTACATCAAAAGCTGAATTGCATCAAAAAATGGTCATGCTGTCAATTTGGTAGGATTACAAAGGTATTGTGTATTTTGAGCTGCTTCCAAGGAACCAAATGATCAGTTCAGATATTTACTGTCAACAACGAATGAAACTGGAGGAACTTTCAATAATGGTGACCTGAAATCACACTTGCTTCAGTTTTGGGCCATTAAGGACCAGAAGTTCTCTGAGTGTAGAATCATGAAGTTACCGTAAAGATGGCAAAAGGTCATCGAACAAAACGGAAATATATATATAATGGATTAAAGTTCAATCTTTGTATGAAAAAATGACTTTTATTTCACACTAAAAAAACTGAAATTACTTTCTTGCCAACCCGGAGTGGTTGGCATTAGGAAGGGCATCCAGCTGTAGAAACTCTGCCAGATCAGATTGGAGCCTGGTGCAGCCTTCTGGCTTGCCAGTCCTCAGTCAAATCATCCAACCCATGAAAGCGGATGTTAAACGATGATGATGATGATGATATATATATATATATATTTATATATGGTAAGAAATTTGCTTCCCAACCACATGGTTTTTGGGTTCAGTCTGACTACATGGCACCTTCGGCAAATGTCTTCTGCAATAGCCCCAAAGCCTTGTGAATAGATTTGATAAATTGAAACTGAAAAAAGAACGTATGTATGCTCTCCCTCTCTTTGCAGGGCCTCTGACACTAGTGGAAAGGATGGAAGTGTTCTTCGGACCAAAGATCTTGCCTGAATACTTACAACAGAGTGAGTTCTGCTAAAGGTATCCACAAGGTAGATGGTGATGTAAATTAGGTGATGATTTAACACTGCCACTGTAAAATAGAAATGATCCCTCGATGGGTTTCCATGGGGTTCCCTTCTACCAAATTTCACATACAAGACTTGATTACTGTAGAAGACACTTGCCAAAGGTGCCACAAAATGAAATTTCATAGTTGCAAAGAAAGCTTAGTACAAAGAATGCAGGCACAGAGTTCCTTTTTGTATGCTATGGTTGATATAATGGAAAGAAATCAAGAAATTTATAAATAACTAGCTGGCCCCATGCCGTCAAAAATGTATTCTATATATAAAGAAGGTACAAAACCAAGATTTTAGTTTAATAATTCTTTTATTACCAAATTTTTAATGAAAAATCTATCTGCAACTAACATCCCTTGACTGCTTGTTTCCTTCAAAAGAATTTTTAAGTTTTCCTACATTCTTGTACGACTTAAGGCCACATAAAGCTGGCTGTGACTAAATACGGGAGCTGGCAAGTAAATACCAAATACACAGAGTTGAAACGCTCTCACAACCAGTTTGCCAATCACCCCTTCCTTCCTTATTCATCTATCACCCCCACCTTCCTTTCTCATTCATATGTTGTGACAGAAAAAAACACCAGAGTATTGTTATAGTAGATTTACCATAAACAGAATCTCTTGAGACACCAAGTCGAACATAAGCAGTTCCATCCCAAGTGACAGACCAGACACGAGCTGTAGGTCCAATGGAAATATTGATAATACTTTGACTATTGGTGCCGATATGATCCCAGGTTTTACCTTCTGGACAATCCCTTGTGACGCCACTGCGGACAAATACCTGTGGGACAAGAAAAAATTCAGATAAAACAATGATGATGGTCATTGTGGGAATGGAAGTGGTTTTGATGGTGATGGTAGTGAATTTAACAGTAGTGATGATGATGATGAAGATGATGATAGGTGATTAGCAGAAGGTGGAAATGATGGTGGTAGTGGTGGTGGTGATGACATGTGGAGATGAAGGTGGAGATAGTGATGTGGAAATAGTGGGGATGGTGGTGATATTGGTGGGGAAGGTGGTGATGGTTATAGAGATAATGGTGGTGGTGGTGATAGTGGAGACAGGGGTAGTAGTAAAAATGAGAATGGTTGTGGTGTTGGGGATGGGGACAAAGGTTATGATGGTAAGGATGATGATGATGATGTTTACAAATGTGGTGCATGTGTGTGTGTATGTGTGTGTATGAAAATATGTATATATGACTGACACTGTTGTGTTGTTGGTGGGGGTAGCAACAATGGCAATACTGCCACTGCCGCTGCCACCACCACCTCCTGAGACCTTGAAGAGATAAAGAGATATAATTACCTGACCATCAACTGTAACTGCCCAGACACACAGGTGTCCAAGTGGTTGATTAGGAAGTTCAAAGCCACCAACTGCAATATCAATGAAAGCTTCTTTGTGGCTTTCAATGGTGAGATCAGGGATCTGGAAAACAATTGACAAATAAATAACAAATTCATATGCATTCATTCGTTGTCTCTGCATCATCTCTCCATTTATCTAATAGTTTAGTCAGAGAAAAGGTAATGCGTACTGACTTTTTACAGGGACATTATGACTAATGGGAGTGAAGAATCTAAGGAAAATGAGTTACTGCTGTAAGAAGCAGTGCATCAATATACTGAGTTATATATATATGTATATCTTTTATCTTTTACTTGTTTGTCATTAGACTGCAGCCATGTTGGGGTGTTGCCTTGAAAAATTTTTAGTTGTATGAATCGACCCCAGTACTTATTTTTTTGTTAAGCCTGGTACTTATTCTATCAGTATCTTATGCTGAACTGATACGTCACGGGGATGTAAACACACCAACACTGGTTGTCAAGCAGTACTGGGGGACAAACACAGATGCAATGACACACACACACACACACATACATAAATATGACAGGCTTCTTTCAGTTTCCATCTACCAAATCCACTCACAAAGCTTTGGTTGACCTGAGGTTATAGTAGAAGACTCTTGTCCTTGGTGTCACACAGTGGGACTGAACCCGAAACCATGTGGTTGGGAAGCAAGCTTCTTACCACACAGCCACACCTGTACCTCTCTCTCTATATATATATAATATGTTCTATTATGGACAAGGACCCACAAATTATTTGGAGGAGAAATAAAATCAATTAAGTTGGTTCTCAGTACTTGGATGGTACTTAACTTATATCAACTATAGAAGGATAAAGAGTAAAGTTGACTTAAGTGGGATTTGAACTTCAAATCTATTTTGTAGGCATTTTGTTTGATGTCCTACCAATTTTCCCAATCATATAATAATAATAATAATAATAATAATAATAATAATAATAATAATAATATAATAATAATAATAATAATAGTAATAAAAATAATTTGTATTGTTCCCAATGCAACCTATTTTATGAATGATAATCATTCCCATGTATAATAAAATGACTATGATACCACATATTTGTTCACTGCAATTTGTGGCAGACAATGTACTCAACAAATGAATAATGTCTCCACAATTTGTGCCCATCTTATCAGATATAAATCACACATGCAGCCCCCACTCTCTCTCTCCCTCCCTCACACACACAATGTCAAGCATTGTTTCAGTTTGAAGTAGTTGGAAATTCCACTGACTGAAACAATAGAAATATAGAACAGTGAATGATACCAATGACAGTCCTGTGAGTAAAAATCAGTTGTGTGTATATAACTGTAACTGTGTGAGTGTATATATATATGATTATGAGGTCATACAACATGCTGATATTGTTAGCAATGTATTAACCTCTTCTAGATTACAACTAGCAGCAGCAATAGTAGACTTCTATTACTTCAACATCACAACCACTGCAGTGACCATCACCATTACCACTATCACAAGAACCATTATCATTACCACCACTAGTTACACTGAAAGATAAGATAAAACACATTTGAAAGGAAACATTACAAAATGGTTTCACTGCTGTGGAAATGTTGATAAGGTGAACTATATTTGACCACTGGTCATTCTAGACAGGTTATTAGTTCAAACAATAACAAAGTAATTGAATCAAAGAAAATAACTGAAATCCCTTACCTTTGCCCAACAGTCCACTGCTGTATAACGCCGGAATCTGATCCATTTCCGTTTGCGTACACAAGAATTCCACTTGATATCTTGTGTCCAATATGAAGGGAAGTTGGCTGCATATTGCCAACCCTAGCATTGTAAATTAACAAAAAAGTATTAGAGCAATGTTACAGTGTTTAAGAGAAAAGCAAATTATTAGAGTGTGTAGGACAATACAATGACAATAATATATTGTAGAACACAGAAACACATTGTAATAGATTGTAAAATGGGGTACTGAACTTGGTCATACTGTATAGGTACACATACTATGTAGAACTACAGAGGTCATATTAATACATTGTGATACAGAACACAGTTAACAGTGCACATGATGCAATAACACATTATACCCCACAACAATGCATTACACTACAGTGTAGGACAATGTGGAAAACACAACATACTGTATGACAGTGTAGGATAGTGTGGAGGAGAGTGTTTAAGACACAGTATCATTGCAATATGCTGTAATACAGAATGTACGGTACAATAGTAATTAAGAGGAAAGCAATAAATGGGCCAGGTTATTTACTTACACCACGGTCAGTCAAATGTCCTCGAAAATTCTCATCCACACTCCAATCGCCCTCCCATTCCCAGTACTGTGATGGCAACTCAAAACAATCTTTCGGATAATAACCTTCTCCGCTTTCATCACTCCAGTTCTTGCGTTCTGTTGGCAGCAAGTTCTTGCCAGAGAAGCCATTAACTGGAGTCCATCGCTGTCAGAGAATAAAACCGTAAAAGAGAGACTGGTATTTAATGATAGATCAACAATTTGATACAAGAAGATTAAGAAATTCTTGCTACAGGGGACATGGTAACATACAATAGTTTGAAATTATTAGTCAAAATAAGGTTTATACTATAAATGCACCACATGAAAAGCCTACAACTGAGCTTCTATGCAAGCACTTGTCTTGCAAAAATAAAAGCAAATTCTTACTCTTAAAATAAAAGGATGGACACAACTTGAAATCTTTTTATCGTAAGACTGTTCAATTGAATCCAAACTGGCGAAACAACAACATTATATATGACAGTATATATAACATATCACCAGATGACTAATGATATGTAATGTAATATATGCTCACACACACACACACACACACACACACACACACACACACATATATAATTCGTTAACTGAAAGTATATATTATGCACCACTAGATGACAGTATACATTACACAACAACAGATGACAATATAATCTTATCACTAGCTGACAGTATATTATTCACACATATGCAAATGCATACAAACACAACACACTCACAGAGAATGTACACCAATATATACACAGGCACAACATACCCTACCACATACTATTAATGCCTCATTCATAAATGAAAAGACAAAAAAATTTCATTCTATAATTGAGGTTTGAGATTCAATACCCACAAAATCTAGAATTAGATAAATTATTACTACAAAAGCAAAATTAGAAACAATACAGCAATTAATTATTATTTGTTTTTAAAATGATGGTCTGATTAATTAGTATAAAAACTGTTGATCATTTATGAAATTATCTTTATAAAAGATTACCATATTTTACTATTTCCTTGCTATCATGTAAATAAAATATGACTTATTGGTTTTATCTTCAGCAGAATCTATTTCTACATATACACCACACCAACTATTTGATCAGCTGGCATCTTGTATGACTGCTGCTATATATTTATTATTTTGAAATCTCATATCTCCAGCCACACACCATACCAATTGTCTAAATAAAATCAGAATTAGCTGCCAATGCCACCAATTTTGGCAATTGCTGGAAAGAATACAAAACTGGAATGTTGTTACAAAATCAATTATAAAATATATGAGAACCATTTGAATAAAGAATTGGCAAATGTTTTGTTACCCATTAAATTGCTGTTAGTTTTATTATTACATTTTAAGATGTTTTAATTTGAAAGTATATCTATGAATGGAATTTTTTGTGTTTATTTATAACTATTCTCTAAATTCCTACAATAAAATGAGTCAATATTTAACCAAAAAAAAAAAAAAAAACAATGCGCCATCACTGGAATTTAGATGATAAAAATATATATTCACTATTGTAGTAAAGATAAGATACAGCACAATACACTCTCACTCTCCTCCTGCTTTCTCTCTCTATCTATTTATATCTTTCATATATTCATACACAGGGCTGATAAGAGAGGGAAGTTCATCTTGGAGGCTTGCACAAAACTTTAATGTTTTGTGGAAGTCTCCAAGATGAGACACATCACACAACACAAGTCAACATACAGACAACATACACACATATAGCATATACAGACACATTCACACACATGTGCACAAAGCAGACAATATCTTACATACAATACATCACAGTCACATGCTGGTTGAACAGTAAACAAGTTTTACAGATTTTAACTCCTTGTCCTTTCACTGCTAGTTCAATCAATTGCGTGACAGGAAAAAAGTCACTTCATTGGCTTTGAAATTTGGCTGCCATTTCAAGAAGGGCCAGTGTCCACATAAAGTATCTTTCATTGGCCCATCAAAATTGGATGATATTTCTGGATCAACAAGGGAGTCTTTATGGAAACAGAACCCCTACCATCACCTTTGGCTGCTATTTCTAGCAAGTCAAATAATAACATAGAGCACCTCCCTACTTTGTTGGTCAAGGAACTTTGACTGTTATTTCTGCCAGGTCAACTGTCAACAAAGAGGCTCCCCTATTGGTTCAAACTCATTTGTTGTTTATGAGTAAGAAGGGTGTAGTATTGTAAGACTGAATGTGTTGCTAGAATGCGAGGAAGAATCTTAAGAATGCTTTCTTCACTGTACCACAGTGAAAATTGAATCACTTCTACAACATTCCTAGCAACAACATTTGCAAATTCTCTTGCCAAGTCTTTCTTTAATTGTTATTTGTAAAGGTATAAATAGAGATTCAATTTCAAATGCTAGAATATGAAGAAGGCGTTCAATAGAGAAGTGTCATTTATTACAACCAATCATTTGTATAAAAGGATAAAGAGTTAAAAAACGGAGTTGAGGTGGGGCAAGTCATATTTTTTGATGGAATTTTCAGACTATATTTCAGACTATTTTATGGAATTTTCAGACTTTGAACTTAGGAAAAGAGAAGAAAACAAAACCAGAATATGAAGAAGATACCAAGTGCATCATCAACTATTTATAAAAGACTAAAGAGCTACAAAAGAGTACCATATTTTGTACAGGATCTTCAGGATCTGATAACTTCAGGTCAGAGAAGAAAATAAAACCTACCTAAACAGGAAGAAGGTAGTGCAAGTGAACAATGTCAATTGCATTATCAATCATTTGTAAAAGGATAAGGAATTATAAAAGGAAAGGGAGTGGTTGTTTTCTTTTTATGGTATCTTCTGACTAGTAACTTCAAAATTACAATTAAAGAAACCAAACCCTTATCAAACTGCAAAGGCATTGTAAGTGGTAGACTTAACCCATCATCCTGCTTAATATCACCAGGTCCTTAAGTGCCTTGTAATCAAGGCTACACTGTTGGAAATATCTGCACCAGGTTTCAAGTTTAAGGATAACTTCCTCACCCCTCTCACTAATCTCATTGGCTCTAAAAGGAGCTACAGGTCCAGCTTTTTCTCCTGTGACTAAGTAATTAAACCAAAAAGAAAGAAAAAAAAATGAGAGATGTAAATTGTATCGAGTAATCATTAGCAAAAGTATATAAAGAAAAGGAGAAGATCATATTTTATATGGTATCTTCGGACAATAATAAATTTAAACTTAGGATATTTAAGAAGAAAAAGTTCCACCAGGATATGAATGAATATACATACCTCATTTTCATACGTTTTATCTTGTATTCGAATTGGTATTTCTAATGGGTAAACATAAACGTAGATCTGGTGGTAACAGCTCAAGCCCCAGGCACAGTCCGGTGTGGCAGAGATTCTCTTGAAGTGTGATGTATACTCAGAACTTGATTTATTAACTTGTTGTACATACTTGGCTTTTGTGAAGAGTGTGAACACATTGCCATCCCAGCTGACCAGCCAGAGTGGTGACCCAAGCATTGGCTACTTCCCATTGATCCTGTAACACAATCAGAATACATTACATATATTGGGTCATCCTATAAATAATGCAATTTTTTCAGTTGCATAAACTAAAAGTCAGAGGAGAACAGTATAAACTACCTGCATCAACTTGCTATAAAAGCAGGTAGTAATTTTACCTTGTGCTTATTCTTAGTGCAAGTTTTGAAGAGTGCTGTTCGATTTTAACAATTATTTTTTCAAAGCTATAATGGAAGTGAAAAAGTAGCATATTCAACATATTTTGTTTTATGAGTTCAATAAAGGCAACAACACAAAGGAA
Source organism: Octopus bimaculoides (assembly GCF_046866305.1). Lineage (NCBI taxonomy): Eukaryota > Metazoa > Mollusca > Cephalopoda > Octopoda > Octopodidae > Octopus > Octopus bimaculoides. Next base: position 164,714,512 of record NC_142929.1, on the reverse strand, counting down.
AGTGTGAGAAATATTAATGCAGTATAAGGGGATCAGACAATAAGTGTAAGCCAGTATCAATGGTGGTTCCAGAAATTCCGAGCTGGAAACTACAGTCTAGAAGATGAGCCTTGTCCTGAAAGATCTGTAGAGCTTGAAGAGGACGTCCTGCAAACCCTGGTGGAACAAAATTCCATCATAACCGTTGAGGAACTAGCTGGATTTGTCATCAGAAAAGTCAGCAAATTAGGTCAATGGATTCTTTACAAACTTTCCAAGACTAATTACATGCAGAGAGTGAGTGTGTGCTCTTCTTTGCTGTCAAGTCTCACAAGTTAACCTTTTTGGGACTGAATAGTGACTGGTGATGAGAAATGGATTCTCTATAAAAATGTCAAGCACCAAAGACAGTGGTAGGGAAAGGAGAAACACTGGCACCCCAGGCTAAAGAAGGTCTTCACCCACATAAGGTGTTATCTGTTTGGTGGGATAGTCCACTTTGAACTTTTAAACCCAAACCAAATGATAACAGAGGCGATCTCGTGCGAGCAGCTTGAACAGCTTAAGTCAGTGCTAGAAGAAAAACGACTATCTTTGGTGTTCTTCCATCAGAATAATGCTTGACCACATACAGTGAGGATAACATTTCAAAGGCTGCAACAGTTTGAATGAGAAACAATGCCCCACCCACCATATTCACCAGACATTGCCCCATCTGATTATCATTTATTCTTCAGTCTTCAAAATCATTTGGACAGAGAAAATATGAATTCTGTAGACAAGGTCAGAACAATACTGGAGGAGTATTTTTCATCACAGACAAGTGAATTTTGGAAGAGGGGCCCTGCAAGTCTACCAGATAGATGGAAGAGCATTGTAGAAAATGAAAGAGAGTATATTTTAGATTAAAAAAGAACTTTATTTTGTATAAAAAAAAAAAACATATTATTTATGGGATGAGCCAATAAATGTATATATAAGTAAATATATATACATGTATGTGCACATGTATGTATAGGTAAAAATATATATGTAAGATTGTGTACATATCATCATCATCGTTTAACGTCCGCTTTCCATGCTAGCATGGGTTGGACGATTTGACTGAGGACTGGCAAACCAGAAGGTTGCACCAGAGTTTCTACAGCTGGATGCCCTTCCTAACACCAACCACTCCGAGAGTGTAGTGGGTGCTTTTACATGCCACCGGCATGAGGGCCAGTCACACGGTACTGGCAACGGCCACGCTCAAAAAGGTGTTTCTTACGTGCCACCTGCACGGGAGCCAGTCCAGCAGCACTGGCAACGACCTCGCTCAAATGATTTTCTAACATGCCACCACCACAAGTGCTAGAAGGTGACTCTGGTAACGATTATACTCAAATGGTGCTATTTACGGGTCACTAGCACGGAAGCTTGACAGCTGCTCTGGCAATAAACATGCTCGGACAGTGCTGTTAGTGCTCCACTGGTGCAGGTGCCAGTCATCGAGTATGGTTCACTTACGATTTCGATTCCGATTTCACTTGCCCCAACAGGTCTTCGCAAGCAGAGTTTAGTGTTCAATGAAGTAGAGGTTGGCATGGGTGCCACTCGCTGGATTCGGTTCGATTTCGATCTCAGATTTCAAATTTCAAATTACAAATTCACTTGCCTCAACAGGTTTTCGCATATATATATATATATATATGGTTAAGCATAATTGTTGAACGTAGGGCCTCACAGAGGAAATGTAAAATGACTGAGTATTTTGGTAGTATGCTGTGCTTGAAAACACCTGTCAAGCCAAATGAAATCATAGTTGTGGCCGATGCCAGTGTCATGTAACTGGTACCCATGCCAGTGGCATGTAAAAAGCACACTCAAACATTGGACCTCACAGAGGCAATGATAAGTGACCGAGACCTTTGGTGTTATGTCATGCTTGAGAAGACCCATCAAGCCGAGTGAAATTGTAGCTGTGGCTGATGCCAGTGTCACATAACTGGCACCCGTGCCAGTGACATGTAAAAAGCACCCATTATACTCTTGGAGTGGTTGGTGTTAGAAAGGGCATCCAGCTGTAACAGTCATGCCAAATCAGATTGGAACCTGGTGTAGCCCTCCAGCTTACCAGTTTCAGTCAAACTGTCTAATCCATGCCAGCATGGAAAACAGATGCCAAATGATGATGATGATGATGATGTGCGTGTGTGTGTGTGTGTGTATATATATGAATGTATGTGTTCATATGTATGTGTGTTTGTATGTATATAAATATATATGTATAAATGTTTGTATATGTGTGTGTATATATGTGTGTGTACGTATGGAGACATGTACATTGGTTCATCCAATAGTTTCTTGATAAGTATAAAATAAAATTATAATCTCTTGTAGTATGTGTTTTAGTATATACTTTTATTTTTTTTTTACTTTTATTATCTCCAATCTTTTATTTCCTTCTTTATGTCTTCACAGCACATATGCAAACTCATTGTTACTCTATTCTATCTAGTAATTGGTGCCAACTGCCTAAACCGCCCCCTCCCACCATCTTAGCCTTAAATGGGAAATAATAAGAAAAGCACAGCCTTATAGAAATAGTAGATATGGGTGTGAGCTGTGCTCTAAGGAAACATGTGAAATTTTAAAGTACAAAGATCAGGGCAACCTGATTAATGATAGATTAGACCTTCAGGTATCATGCATACCCAGTAATTTTCCATGCACATCTCAATTGAAGGTGACAGCTAACAGGCTGTACATGTGTGCTTGATTGCCTGTATGTGTGTGTGTGTGTGTGTGCATGCTTGTGTGTATGTGTGTGCATGCTCGTGTGTATGTATGGACAAACTTGCTTCCTCTCTCTGTGTCTGAAATCAGCTCTGCCTCTTACAATGACCATAATGCTTATACTCACAATGTCGCTAACACCTAAAACACCTAATCCTACCTCTAGTAGGGCTACGATCTTAATCCTAACACACTTGAATGTTTGAATGATGTCAGGTCGCAAGTGAGAACAGATGAAGCATGCCTAAAAAATGAACACGGCAACCTCCCTCTTCTTTTCAGGCACTGAATAACATCTCTCCTCCCCAAGCTTCACCCCACATTCCTTTGCCAGTTTTCAGAGTTGGCACAGTCAATGTAGGCACACTAAAAGGTAAGTCTAGTGAGATTGTAGAGATGCTTGAAAGGAGACGTGTCGATGTATGCTGCATACAAGAGGTAAGATGGAGAGGAGCTTCAGCTAGGGTCCTCACAGGCAAGGCACATAGATACAAAATCTTCTGCCAATATTTGCCTTGCAGGTAAAATCTGCAGGTCCTTGAGTGCCTTCCAAATTTCTTCTTTCGTGTAGGGTTTTGGATTGCATTGGATCCTCCATGGGTTTTTATGTTTTTTGTTTGGTGGGCTGGGGTTTCGGCTTTGGTTGTTTCATTTTTGCCTTTTCCTTTTTCTTCCTTTCCTTCTTTATGTCTGTGTTCGTGTTCTGTCCTCCCTTTTCTTGTGGTTGGAACTTTTTTCTTCAGGTTGTCCACTGGGGTGAGCGCTCCATTCATTTGTTGGACCACTGGCACAGAGGGGCTTCTAGTTGCTGCTTCCTTGGCTCTCCTATTCTTTTCTACCTAGTCATTCACAGGGGTGGGAGACCCATTCTTTTGAGGAACCACTGGATCAAAGAGACTTCCGAGTTTTGTTTCCTTTTCTTTTTCTCTATCGTTATTAAACTTGCCACAATACTTTTCCATTATGACATCCAGGGTGTCAATGTATGGTCAGATAAGCATATAGGATTGGATGAATTCATTTTTCTTCCGCTCTATCTCATCAATGGTTCTACAAAAACCATTGTTTTCCAGTGCAGCAGTGATGATGTTGTTTGGTAGATCGCCGCTAGCAATAATCCATACTCGCAACAGAAGATTCAATTCTTATCTTCTCCCACTTTGGTGTCATCTTTGTTTATTAAGCCCAGAGGAGAAAGTAGAGGATAGAGAGGAAGTGAGAGATAGAGGTGGGGTAGAAAAGAAGAAACACAGAGAGGGGAGTAGGGAAAGAGAGAGGGAAATATGAAGGAAAGAGAGAGGTGATATGAAGGAAAGAGAGGGGTGTGGGGTGTTAGCAAGACAGAGGGAGGTAGAGGAGGGGGAGAGAAAGAGAAACAGAGTGAGGGAAAGGAGGGGAAGAGAAAGAGAGGGGAATAGGGAAAGAGAGAGGGAAATATGAAGGAAAGAGAGAGGTGCTATGAAGGGAAGAGAGAAGGTGATATGAAGGAAAGAGAAGGATGTAGGGTGTTAGCAAGACAGAGGGAGGTAGAGGAGGGGGAGAGAAAGAGAGACAGAGGGAGGGAGAGGATGGGAAGAGAAAGGGAGACAGAGTGAGGGAGAGACAGGAAAGGATGAAGGATGTGAGGGAAAGGAGAAACAGAGTGAGAAGAGAGGGAAATGAAAAATATATGAGGGAGAGGGTGAGGTGACAGGGGGAGAGGTAGATGTTGAGAGAGACAAAGGAAGGGAAAGAGAAGTGAGAAAAGAAGAAGATATGAAAGGGAGGGTTAGAGATGAGAAAAAGAGTAAGATATGGAAGAGAGAGGGAAAGAGGTAGGTGTAAGGCAAACTCTATTGGTTGTTTCAGGAGAATGAAAAAGCACGTCTTTCCACAACGAAACCGGAAGTAGATATATACATATATAAATATATGTATATATATATATATATATATATATATATATATATATATATATATATATATATATATATATATATATATATTTACTTGGAAAATGGAGCAACAAATACAAGAAAAAGAATTTTCGTTGGACTAGATAGCCGTTGTTTTATTATGTGGAGCTTGTGAAATGAGTCAGTGTGGAGGTTTAGGTTATGTAATGAGTCATTTTGTATATTATGTCATTGTCACTTACGCACGTTTCGATCCAGCCAGTAGTTTGGCCGATCTCTTCAGAGTGTTAAAGGGTATATTCAAAGTTTGTGGTGTGCGAAATGTAGGAGAAGTAATTATTGGGTGTAATAGTGGTGATAGGTAAATAGAGCCTTACGTTTTAGTTGTTGCGTTGGTCTTCTTGTAAGGGGATATAGGGTGGGTGCTATTTAAGAACATTGTTCCAGTTTTAGTCAAGCGCATCTCCACGTGATGTTTGTGATTGCTGGTTGCGCTGTGTTTTTATAGCACCGGCATATATATATATATACACACACATATACATATATATATATACATACATATAAATAGATGTGTGTATTTTTCCCTTGTTTACAATTAACAAGGAAACAATAGATAAACAGTTACCAGGGTAGCAAAAAATCACACAAGTAAAAAGGGTGTAACACCTTGTTTTTAAAGGTAGAAACTCCAGGTTTATGTGAAATATTTTGTATAATATATAAATAAATAAATAAATGGAGTTAAACACAGGTGTTATTCAAATTCTTTTACTTCCAACACATGTTTCAATAAGGCTAGAGAAAGTTACCTACATTAATTCCATTCAATCTTATTCTATCTTTACTAATGGAGACATGAAATCTAGTTGTAAGGATATAAACGATATCAATTTTAATTTATACGCCAACAGCAAACATGAAAGGAGATAACCTTTATTTAACCCCCTTTTTTCATTCTAAAGGTATATCAATGTCTTTTAAAGATAGTTACACTAAGAATAAGGCAACTAATAGTAAAATTATTTGGTTGATTATTCCTTATGGGAGGCAAATTAAATCTAATCTTCCTTTACAGTTTCAGGAAGCTATTATTAGGAATTTTCCAAAGAATTCTAGGTATTACTCTATTATCAACTTGTACATGGTTAGGATTGGTTTTTCCAACACAAAAAATTTCTTACAAATTATCACAGTTCTTAAATTGCAGCCTTGGTTTCTGCCGGAGTCTCCTTCCATTCACAAGTTCTCCATATAGCATCTGCTTAGGAATCCTGCTATCCTTTATTCTAATAAGGTGTCCAGTCCAATGTAACCATTGCTTGTGCACCATTGCCTCAATACTCAAGATATCAGCTGTCCTCAGGACCTGTGTGTCTGGAATTTTTGAGGTCCAGCCAACATTGAGAATGTGTCTGAGACATCTCTGATGAAAGCGTTCAAGGACCCTTACCTGACGTTTGTACAGAGTCCATGTCTCACATGAGTAGAGGAGCGATGTCAGTACACATGCATGGTACACAGCAACTTTTGTTTGCCTTGCTGTACCATGCTGGGACCAGACACAAGACTGAAGAGACCGGAAGGAATTAGTTGCTTTTTGCAACCTGAAAGATATTTCCTCATCCAGGGAGGAAGAACGGCTGAGTGTGCTGCCCAGGTAGACAAATTTGTCTACTGCCTTCAGAACTGTTCCTTCAACCAAGATAGTTAGTTTCACATATGGATTTCCTGGTGCAAGCTGGAACATTACAACAGTCTTGTCCAGGCTAATGCTAAGTCCAAATGCCTTGCAAATGCATTTGGACTTATATATATATACATTTACATATATATAAATATACATACATATATATATATATATATATATATATATATATATATATATATATATATATACATATATATATACATATATATATATATATATATATACATATATATATACATATATATATATATATATATATATACATATATATATACATATATACATATATATACATACATATATACATACATATACATACATATATACATACATATATATACATACATATATACATACATATATATACATACATATACATACATATATATACATACATATACATACATACATATACATACATATATATACATACATATACATACATACACATACATATATATACATACATATACATACATACATATATATATATATATATATATATATATATATACAAGTTCCTATACTTGAAAGACCTAGTAACATGCAATCAAGCAATATGCATGGTGCTTACCGAAACGCATCTAACACCTAATATAGCAGATGCGGAGATAAATATACCAGAGTATGCCGTACTCCGAACAGACAGAAGGGATAGAAGTCATGGGGGAGTTGCAATGTACATCCGAGAAGATGTCACACCCCTACTACTACTATCACACTCAAACTCTGTATGTGATACTTTAATAGTACACATAAAACAAATTGATGTAGTTGTATGCTCAACATACCGTCCACCAAATACCGCAAAGCAGGAGGGTAAATTTGAGGACAGCCTCAGACGCATAGAAGAGGTCCTGACAAATCTGGACCAACACATCAATATACTTTTCCTAGGCGACTTTAACCTCCCAAATGTTAAATGGCCTGAAGGTCACATCCTCTCTGGGATGTCACTGCATGAACAAAGCCAGGCAAAATCATTGCTAGAACTATCCAACATGCTGTTCATGGAACAAGTGATACTCCAACCAACCAGGGGAAGCAATATTTTAGATCTCTGCTTCACAAACAATGTGAGCCTAATCCATAATGTGAAAATAACGCCCACATCTCTCTCAGATCATAACATTATAGAATTAACTATGTATGGTCCTAGACAACCCACTGACACCCACCCCACCAGGAGGACTCAAGCAATATCCAACCTGAATTTCCACAGGGCGGACTGGAAGTCAATTCGCAGAGAGATTCGAAATCAAAACTGGCATGACAGCCTTTCTATACAAGACAATGACCTCAAACTAAGTCATTTTATGTCAACCATACAAGACATATGCACCAAATACGTGCCATATAGAAAGACCAGCAAACATGCCAATAGAATTCCTAGAGACAGGAAAATCCTTATGAGACACAGAACAAAGGTCTCAAACCAGTTAAATAGAGAACTGGAGGATAGGAAAAGGGCTAAATTAAAACTAACACTGTTAGAAATAGAAAACAAAATTAAACTCTCCCATGAAAAGGAGAGAGCAAAGAAGGAGAAGAGAGCAGTAGAAAGTATAAAAACAAACCCCAAGGCTTTCTATAGATTTGCAAAAGAGACTGCTACGGTACAGTATAAGATAGGACCCCTATTCCTGCCTAATGGCTCACTGACTGCAGATCCCACATGGATAAGTGAAGTGCTCAGTACACAATTCAAGAGTGTCTTCACTTCTCCTCTGAGTCACATGCAGATAAAGAACCCAGCTGATTTCTTTGACAATAGCACTCAGCAGAAAAAGACTGCATCCATTACCTACATCGACATTGAAGAGGAAGATGTAATAGCTGCCATAAATGAAATGAGCTCAAATTCGGCAACTGGCCCCAATGGTTTCCCAGCTGTCCTCTTAAAGTCGTGTAAACAAGAATTAGCAGGACCACTCCGGATACTCTTCCAGAGTTTCCTTGCAAATGGTAAACTTCCCAAAAAGCTGAAGGAAGGCACCATATGTCCTATCCATAAAGGTGGAAGCAGAGCAGAGGCTGGGAACTACAGGCCCATCTCTCTGACTTCACATATTAGCAAAGTCATCGAACAAATTGTCAGAAGGAGATTGATTGCGTTCCTAGAAGAAAATGACTTGCTGAATGAGACCCAGCATGGTTTCCGTCCAGGTAGAAGCTGCCTCACACAGCTCTTGCAGCATTATGACTGGGTCCTGAAGCAGCTACTTGACCATTCAAATGTTGATGTGATATATCTCGACTTTGCAAAAGCCTTTGACAAAGTTGATCATGGCTTGATATGTCACAAGCTGCGAAACCTTGGCATAGCTGGTAAATTAGGAGAGTGGCTGCATGACTTCCTGAATGGTAGAAGTCAGACAGTTTCAGCCAATGGAGAACTATCTAGGGAAACACAAATATTGAGCGGTGTTCCACAAGGAACTGTTCTGGGGCCACTACTGTTCATAGTGGCCCTTCTGGACATGCCCACGGTCACTCGGAGAGCCACTGTCACTAGCTATGCTGATGACACAAAGATATCTCAGGCAATAAAGAATCCTGATGATATTGTAAGCCTGCAGAATGACCTAAATGCAATATATGAGTGGGCAGAACAAAATAATATGCAGTTCAATGCAAAAAAATTTCAAGTACTGCGCTACAAGACCACAAGTACCTCCCAACTGGCATACACAGGGCCTGGAGGTACTGCGATCCCAGAACCACAAACAGTAAGAGATCTGGGCATCAACATGTGTAGTGATGCATCATTTCACATGCACATTGTCAAGTTGACAGCAAGGTGCAGACAACTGGGAGGGTGGATACTGGCGTAATGGTTAAGAGCGCGGGCTACTAACCCCAAGGTTCCGAGTTCGATTCACAGCAGCGACCTGATTAATAATAGTAATAATAATAGTAATAATAATAATAATAATAATATAATAATAATAATATAATAATAATAATAGTAACATCGATAGGAATGAGAACCCAGGTTCGAAATTTCCCCAAGACACCTGACGAAGGCTGGAGGGTATATCAGCCGAAACGTTGTGTTAACAACAAACAAGATGAAGACGAATATCCGTCAAATGTAAATAATGTAAATAATATATCTAATAGTGTATGTATATATTTTATATGTGTACATAGATATATACACAGACACACACACAAAACAGCTGACCTTAACAAACACATATTTTCAACATATAGATATGCATTTATAAAGTAAACTATTAATCTGCACCTATATGTGTACCTTGACATACAAACATATATTCATGAATATTTCAATCAACATCTAATCATGTGCCAGAGAGAAGAAATGTCAGCATCACATTATAGATTCTATCAACATTCGCAGTTGTCCTATTCTTAGCTGAAAGTGTTTTCTTATCCATTTTTACAATCCGTTTTTCTATGTTTGCCTATATCGGATGGTTTTCCTTTTTATTGGTTTCGTCTAAAAAGAAGAGGCTGTGTCAGTGGCTTTTTTGGGTTTTCTGTCACAGTGAGATTGAAGCAGTTAATGTTTGTCTTGAACATGAATGTACTGAATGTAAGAGCATCTTTACAGATGGAGCAGGTCTTTCTTAATGCTAATCCTAACCACTCAACTATGAAGTAAGGAATGGAGAATCTATGTACACCAGATCAAGGGGCACAAGACAGTGGATGTGGTCAGATTTTAATTTCCAAATATATGGTCTAAAATTCTGTATTTGAGGTTAGTAGCCAAGCTTCTCTGTACTAGCAGGCTGAATTATCTGCCTCAAACATACACACTCAACGAGATCTGACAATTTTATCTAGTCCTTTTTTTCCAACCATATTGCTTTTTTTATATATATATATATTCACATTAACTTACAGATGTTCAAACTGAACAACAACTCCATCAATCTCACCAATCTGAAGAGAATCTGCCAAGATCATGTACATTGCCCCTCTTCCCCAGGCTAACTTATAAAATAAAACCTTAACTTCGTGACTACTGTGTCTCTTATGTCCCCAAATAAAGAATCTGTTTTTCTGTTACTTTTCTTATTGTATTATTTATAGCTACATTTAAGGCAGTGAGCAGGTAGAATCATTGATGTGCTGGACAAAATGCTTAGCAGTATTTCTTCCAGTTCTTTACATCCTGAGTTCAAAAACTCGCAAGGTCAACTTTGCCTTTCATCCTTCCAGAGTTGCTAAAATAAAGTACTAGCCAAGTACTGAGGCTGACGTAATTGACTAACCCTTCTCCCTAAAACTGCTAGCCTTGTGCAACAATTTGAAACAGTTATTTAAAGTTACATTTGCTATTTATAGTTGTTATACCATTCAGATGGATCCTCATTCCCACACCTCTGTTTAAACTTATATCTCTCATCACAAAAGTTATGATTAGAGAGCACAAGAATTAGAATTTTTGGAAAACATACAATTAAATACATCAACCCTAGAAAGGTGATAGGCAAAGTTGACTTCAATGATATTTGACTCAGAATGTAAGGGACAATAATTAACCCTTTAGCATTTACATTATTCTGTCAAAAGCAATGCTCATTTAGTCACATTAGTTTTGAATTAATCATGTATTACTTTGTAGCTTGGAGATTTTTATGAGGTTACTGTTAATTTTTAGAATGATATTGTAGTGTTGGTGTGAGAGGCTAGAAATGGCTGATTTGATCATAAAACTTGTAGAATATTTTGGTCAGATGTGGCTGGTTTAAATATTAAAGGGTTAATTACTATGTGGTATTTTGTCCAATGCTGTAATAATTCTACAAATCTATCACCCTATATTTAAGAATATTTACAAGGGGCACATTTATAAAAAATATATTATTATATGACATCACAAGTTTAGCTATAGAGAAATGTGACCACAGACTAGCTCATATAAAGAAGTAAGCATAATCTAACAACTTACAATCAATGTTTCCTCTGCAATCACATCAAAATAAAGCCATATTTGATTTTATTGTTTGTTTCTATTCATAAAAAATCAGTTTCTTAAAACAAATATTACAGTCACCAACGCCCAGCGTCGCCTTTCTGGCACTTGTGCCCGTGGCATGTGTAAGGACTTTCGAGCGAGATTGTTGCCAGTGCCGCTGGACTGGCTCTTGTGTGGGTGGCACGTAAAATACACCATTTTGAGCATGGCCGTTGCCAGTACCGCCTGACTGGCCTTTGTGCCGGTGGCACGTAAAAGCACTCACTACACTCTCGGAGTGGTTGGCATTAGGAAGGGCATCCAGCTGTAGAAACTCTGCCAAATCAGATTGGAGCCGGTGTAGCCATCGGGTTTCACCAGTCCTCAGTCAAATCGTCCAACCCATGCTAGCATGGAAAGCGGACGTTAGATGATGATGATGATGATGAAGAAAAGAAGGATGATGTTTGTGATGAAATAAGTCTTATGTAACAGATGTTGACATATTTAAAACAATTGTATTGGTAGAGAACATATATAATTTTCATGATATTTCTTAACACAGCTTGCATTACTATCATTTAGTCAGAGAAAGACAGAGGGTACTGATAACCTTTATAGGCCCTCCTAGATTGATAAGCTAAATGTGGTTGATATTCAGTTTGAACTATTTTACTGTTTGATAGAAAACAAAGAACAGAGAAAGAGTTCTAGAAGACTACAGTTTTGTGGATGAAGGAATAGGAGAAATGTTTAAATGTATTTTGAAAACCAAGATACAATATGAATACAAGAGATAGGCTTAGAAAGTGGTACACAGCTTGCTAGTTCCAAGTAGTAGAAGCCGTCATACAGTAGAAGTCAAAGTTCATTTTTCATCTTCTATGCCTATTTCCTATACTAATATGGGTTAGATGAGAACATATTTGTAGCAGGATTTTACAGATGGATGCTCTTTTTGTCACAAACTCTTGCCTGCTTTTTAAGAGAAACTGTATTTCACAAGTCTTCAAAAGTACAGAGTGGTTGATCATAATGCCAACAACAAAAGTAAACAGATTTGAATTAACCCAATGTAATATGAAAAAAAAAATCTTTACAAAAATAAAGTATATAGGCACAGGCATGGCTGTGTGGTTAAAAAGTTTGCTTCCTGACCACATGGTTCCAGGTTCAGTCCCATTATGTAGCACTTTGGGCAAGTGCTTTCTACTATATCCTTGGGTCGACCAAAAAGCCTTGAGAGTGGATTTGGTAGGCAGAAACAGAAAGAAGCAGCGAGCTGGCAGAAACGTTAGCGCTCCGGGTGAAATGCTTAGCAGTATTTCGTCTGCTGTTACGTTCTGAGTTCAAATTCCGCCGAGGTCAACTTTGCCTTTCATCTTTTCGGGGTCGATAAATAAAGTACCAGTTACGCACTGGAGTCGATGTAATCGACTTAATCCCTTTGTCTGCCCTTGTTTGTCCCCTCTATGTTTAGCCCCTTGTGGGCAATAACGAAATAAGTAATGAAAGAAGCCTGTCGTATGTGTGTGTGTGTCTTTGTGTTTGTCCACTACTACCACTTGACAAACGGAGTCGGTGTGTTTACGTCCCCATAACTTAGAGGCTCGGCAAAAGAGACCAATAAAATAAGTACCAGGCTTTAAAAAAAAGTACTGGGGTCGATTCTTCAAGGTGGTGCCTCAGCATGACCGCAATTTAATGATCTAAACAAGTAAACAATATATATCTCTCAGAAAAAAGGGGATTTATTTATTGAGATCAGATTCTAGCTACGGCATATTTTTTTTTCCAGAAAATTAACTGTTTGTTACAGTCCTGGTTTCTTTGATTCTTAGTTTGTTACCCCACGATCATTATTTCAGACAGTGAGCACCTTAACAAAAGCAGCCCAGTTAGTGTCCTGGCTGAAATAGCAAATGCTTTCAGAAGAAACATTTGAATTAACTCCCTTCAAAAGACAGTTTATAAAATTTATGTTCGTTTCACAATATCACGGGTTTCTTTAGATTTTTCCATCATGACAGAATCTGAGGATCTTAAGATCCTAATATGATAACTATTTCTTTCTGGTTCTCGCCAACAAACATCAAGTGGAAAATTGGGTCCGACCACGAACCTAACACTTGGTTTGAATGCAGTTGACTCAGTAACCTAATGGTGTGGTCTGCTACTATTGTAACACTCTGAGCCTTGATAATACATCTATTAACATGCTGTAGTATATTTTAATATATCATGATTGGATGAGCACTTTGCAAGTTAATTTGGGTTTGGTTAGAAAAGAGCTTGATTCATTATCAGATATGGCAATAAAGCTACAAATTCTATTCGACAATAACAAAATGTTCTTCACCGAAAATTTTAATAAGGCAGTGGGAAATTTCCGATGTTACGAATTAAACCATCCATTGGCTCGATTAACATCTTTACTCTCAGTCTGGAATGAGTTAATCGGACACCACCGCCTTTCTGTTATTTTCACTTTATTATAGTTGCCAACCTGTCAGCTAATAAAATAGAGGTGCGTGTGCATGTATGATACAGGTAGTGTTAGAGCCTACATGTGCTATGTCTGCTGGTAGCATTATCGACATTAGAAGGATATAATAAGCTTATCCAAAGAAAGAATATCACGAAAATTGCTACCGTTTATTGATTTGTTTCCAGACACAAGACTGAATGTAAAATTAAGTAGGGAGTTGTTTTCTCTTCAATTATGTTGGTCGAGTTAGGACCAATTTTTCCTTTACGACATGTTTTTATATTTAAATATGAACATGACATATTACAGACAATATAAATGAAATAATTATTTCATAACAATGAATAAGTAAAACAACAAAATCAATTTGTGAAATTTGAAAATAGTAGCTTCTTTTATCACATCGTATGAGAAAGTCGTGACAGAGGAAGAAAACAGTACCCTTTTAAAACCTATTGTAGCAATGGTCAGAATGTTTGCAACAGCAAGCAACACGACAATAATAGGGGTGCAAGTTATATATTCAATATGAAGCCTAACTACTGAAGTAAGAGATATTGGTAAATTTTTACAAGTGCACTAGACTTTGGTCCGAAGAAGTTTCAATCAGCTTCACTTTTAATATAAATTGGCTAAGATTTCATTTCTTGAATAACTAAACCAAATTATTTATTTATGTTTTTAGTTATTAAGAATTATCTTTTTATTTATGCTCTTAGTTATTAAGTATTATCTTTTACTAAATTAAACTGAAGAATTAAGTTGTAAGAAATATTCCTACTGCCATTGTGATTGCAGGTAGTAAATGAACATAACAAGAGATTGTTCTCTATTGATATCTGTGACTGAAACACAACTATCACCAGTCGAATTTACTGAACAGTCAGACAAAGAAAGAATAAATAAATAACGACCTATAAAGAAAAACGTATAAAATCGATTTTAAGTAATGGCTGAGAGTAGAAGAGGAGCCGTGTTTAAACGTTCAATATACGCAGATATAATTAATAATGATGTTGATTTCTAACAATATAACAATTGTTTATGATTTAAGCACAAGGCGGGGAGGGGGTTAGTCGATTACATAGTTCCCTGTAGTTGACTGGTACTTCGTTTTAGCGGCCCTGAAAGAACGGAAGATAAATTTGGCCTCAGTAGGGTTTGAATTCAGAACGTAAAGAATTGGAAGAAATAATGCAAAGCATTTATTCCGACAGACATCGTAAAAATGGATTGCAAAACAGTGGAATTAACGACAAAAATTAGCGATTATATATGTGTAAGTTGATTAGAATAAAGAGTGCAATAAGAAGAAAAGGTTGATGCATTTATAGGTGCATATCTGAAAGAGTTGGTTACAAGAGAATGTGAAAGGTTGATTTAATTAAACGTGTTTTAGCAAAAAGAAAGAGTTAGCGGACGGTGCAATGGCTAAGACAAAAAAAAATTAAATTTTTAGGAACGTGTCTTTACGCCAGTATTGATCTGCGGTGGATGATTATTGTTTCCAATTTGATTATTAAAACTAGGCAGACATAATAATGCTGTACTAATTCATACAAAATTCAGGTTAAACATTTTATTTTTACCCCACCAACCTGTTACTGTGTATAAAAATAACGACAGTCAGATTAGTGGTGAATCTAAAAATATTCCCTTTTTTCCTCTTAAGATATGGGAATCTTAAAGACATTAAATGTGGACTGTTACACATAGTAAAAATATAGTAAACATTCAACAAGTTTTAATCATGCCTGGGCGGTAAATCAGGATATCCGGAATAAGGAGATAGTCTTAATGATACCTAGGCTGTAAACCAGGAAGACTGAAGCATGCAGCTTATCTAATCATATCGAAGTAGTAAATCAGTTAGGGTGACTAAGGCATGGAGGTGTTCTAATATTTTAGGTATTAGTTGAAGTTACTGGAAGTGAATACCAGATTCAATATATAGAAGTGATCTAATACCTAGGTGGTAATTCAATTAGGGGGCTGAGGTATGGCAGTGATTTGAGCATACTTTGGTGGTAATTCGTTTTTATTTCACGATTACAATTATTATTTATATTCAATAATTTACATACATTTCTTTGCTCTTTTCTATCCTAATAACATATAAGGAAATCATCATCATTATTTGTCCTTGTAATGTCCCCTCGTTCGTCACTGTTGTGGCACATAAAGAAACGATTATTATTATTATTAAAGTCCTGTTATTCAATGACGAAGATAACAGCAATCAACATTATATCATTATTATTAGTACTTGCAATAGTCATCGCGGTAATAAGAATGATGATGATGACAGTCATCATTATACCCCCACCAACAACAACATAATCATCTTCATCCTCTACAATGAGATCGGTTGTGTTATTTATAGGAAGATGCGAAAACAAAAATGAAAACGAAAGAAACATTTGTTTTTATATTTATACGGAGAGAAAATAAATATTTGTGAAGCGACAAACTTACCCACTGCTCCCAGTCAATGTGTCCCAATGTTCTGATATTTGAAGCAACTGGAATCTTTAATAAAACTGATGTGTCCACATTTAATAATTCCAAAGAGAAAATTTTAAAACAGGTGAATATAGATAGACGTAAAATGTGTCTCTACACCAACTCCTCTATTGTATACACACTACAATAACTATGTATGTGTACATGTATCTATGTGTGTATGAGTATGCGTGTTGTAGCTATGATAGCACTGATAGTACAGTTGTAAACCACTTTTCGTCAGGGTGGGTAGAGAAAATGTAGATTTTAATTGCTAATGTGATGGGAGGGAGAAAGAGAGAGAATATAGCAATGGTAGCAGTGTCTGTTGGTGAACGAGAGTGGTACTTGTGGTGGTAGCAACAACACTATTTGCAGCAGCTGAGATGTGGCAGATGGCAACAGTGGTAGTAGTCTCTGCAGTTAGAGACAGTAAATGAACTAAGGAAACACAAGAGGGGCGCAAACAAATGGTAAAGAGATGACATCAGTCTACCAACAATACAATATTATCATTCAACTATTCACGTGGGGGTTGTAACATTTATTTCCTGCTTCCTTGTGTTGCCTCTTCTTTTTATTGTGGTGAATTATTTGTTCAAACCTTCATTTTTCTCAATTTTGTCCTGTTTATTAGATCCATTATAATTCTTATTTGGTTTCAGATATTTCGAAATATTGTTGTATGTTTATGTTCTTATATAAAATATTTTGACTTCAAAATCCCAGATTTCATTTATCAGTGATCTTTAAAAAAAAAGTAAACGCACTATCCACGAGATAACGAAAATTTTAGCTGATTAAGGTCGTGTAGGTGAGTCAGAATGACTTGTGCTTTCAGGATTTCACTGTGTACGTGTGTAGAGCAAGAGAAGGATTAAAGGGCTACACAAATTAAGGACCGGTTTTTCCCTAAAACTTGATATTAAACCTATATTTTACTTTAGGCTATATCTTGTGTTTTTAAGTCTCAGCGGTATTCTTTTTATCAACAGAGGTTACGAAGGTCCAGTACAGCCAACTTCGTTCATGTTTCGTTTTTATTCCTGTTCAAAGTTTAATTTCAAACAATACAATTTTATCCCTAATTTCGTTGATGAGGTTTTGTGAGTTAGTCGTACATTATATAGACAGATTAAGATAATAATTAATCACAGAAATGTCCTTACTTGGGACCACTTTGAGATAGTTCATATTTATCCTCTTTTTATCAACTTTGTTTCCCCGAAAGATATTGGGCATTGTTTTATCTTCATAAACCAATCATAAGCAAACTGTGACCCCCTGTACTTTCTGAATAGCACGCCAACGAAAAACTACCTTGAATTTGTTTAGTAGTATGCCCCCCCCCCCCCCCGCCAGCTAAGCTAGAGTGAGACGGCGCTTCAGTTTGCCGACCCCGGATCCACATAAAAATACATATTGCTCCCTCCAGCTCCGCTAGTGTATGGCCTGCTTCTCGAAAAAGGTTGCCCGTGACTGCATAAACAAATAAACCTTAAAAACAGGACTGTTATTTTATAAAGGTTTAAATACATTCCACAACTTTCACATTTTTTCCATAAGCAGTACATCAGCTCAGTATGGCATTATAAAATCGCCCGCGAAAGCAACCTAAAATATGAAAGTAGAATCTAATTATTCATCGCAAGTGCGTGTCTAATTCTTTCCTTGATAAAGGTCCTGATTCTTTCTCCCTTCCGCACAACATCCAAACATACTACACACCAGTAGAATAACTGGTGAGTGGGAGGGTGGCGGACCACCCCAAGGACGTTTTTATAGTAGCGGCACTGTACAATGCGTTATATTTTTGTGGGGAGGGGGAAATCTCAAGCTGCCCTGGACGGAACACACACTTGTTACACCGTAGCCTCACTTTTTCGTCGTCATATTGGCATTCTGAGACAATCCTGTCTTTATCTATAACAATGTATTCAGGACTGAGTATGTCCTTCCTTTTCTTAAGATTACAGGGAGTAATTTAAGGGATGCTTGTTTGTTTATCTAACATATCAAACGACAATGCAGAGTTTCTTTCTTCGACTTCGGTGCATCCAGCATACTTCATGTTAGCACAGGTCCCACCCCGATCAACCTACACAACGAAACAAAAAATATTGAAAATGAAACCAATTGGAAACGCGGGTGGGAAGAGGCTGTCGCAGGAATACCAACCACCAGTTCCTGCCCCTACACATGTTCAACCATCCATAAACACTGACATGTCTATAGCATCAAGCAAACATAAGACAACAAATACACTTAAAAGGAGAGCCTCAAATAACGTGCATAGGATGTACACCTCAAATGCAAAGAAAAGCAATTCCTGTGCACCAAGTTCTCTTTGCCTACTCCCGCTGTGGCCACAGTTAGAATCAACAAGCGCAAAATAATAGTAATGATAATATTGGTTTCAGATTTTGGCTCAAGGCCTTTAATTTCAAGGGAGGTGTTAAGTAGATTACATCGACCCAAGTGTTCACCTGGTACTTATTTTATCGACCCCAAAAAGATGAAAAATAAAGTCGACATTGGCGGAATTTGAACTCAGAACGTAGAGATGGACGAAATGCCGCTAAGCAATTTGCCCAGAGTACTAACGGTTCAAGTAACAGTCAATTACAGGGTTCGATGTAATCGATTGTCTGCCTCCCTACAAAAATCCAGGCCTTGTACCTATAGTGGAAAATGTTTCCGAGTAATAATGTCAACGTTAACCTTTATTTGTCATATTTTCATTGTTATTACCCCCTTAAACGATTAAATCCCATTCTTTTTGTGTTGTGTTGTCTGTGCCGTCCCCAATCTTTTATATAAACTCTCAGTGGTAAATGAAGAAAGGATTGTCATTATTATAAATTCCGCCGAGGTCGACTTTGCTTTTCATCCTTTTGGGGTCGACTTTGTCTTTCATTCTTTTGGAGTCGACTTTACTTTCCGTCCTTTCGGGGTCGATAAATTAAGTACCAGTGAAACACTGGGTCGATGTAATCAACTAGTCTCCTCCCCCAAATTTCAAATGTTTCTGTTGTTTTGTTTTATTGAAGATATTGAATAAACGTGCTTTCCCCTCTCCTACTGTTACACCTGTAATATAAATTGTATTGTCATTGTATACTAATTATAGCATTATTATCTGTGAATAAAGGCCGGCGAGCTGGCAGAATAGTTGTAGCATCGGAAAATGGGTTAAACTAAAGCGTTTGTTGAGTTCAAATCCTGTCGAGACCAACTTGCCTTTCATCCCTTTGAGGTTGATAAAATAAAGTATTAGTCAAGTACTAGAGTCGTTACTATCGAGTAACCCGCCGCCCCTTAAGATAGCTGGTCTTGCATCAGAATCAGAAACCATTTATTATCAGTTAATAAGTGACTTAGAATATTCTTGAATTTCCTCTTTTGTTGGTAACATTTTAATAAAATGTGATATACTTTCTCACTACAACTTTCCTCCTAGTGACTTTTTACTGTCAGTCTTTATTTCTCGCCACTACAAAACAGACATGACAGTAGCGGAAAATCCAGTGTCCCCTAGATGACTGTCAAAACGGAGCTGTCAGGATTTTACCCATGTTTAATAAAATTAAGATAGTTTAAAACTTTTACACGTTTGATATCATGAAAGAATAATTTTATGAATACAAACAATGGGGGCGAGAATTTTATTCTAATATTTGGAGTAGGCTGGTATTTGCCGAGAACCATTGCACTTATTAACATACCACATAAACCACTACATGCTAAAACTGCACAGTATGATCCTCAATTAGACGGAGACTAGGTATGTCTTGAACATTGGATCTGTGGATCGTACTTGGTCGATTAATCGATTACCTCCATATCATAGACATGCTAAATCACCCGAAACTACACAGCAACAACCTCATTTTTAGGCTACACGAATTTTAATGATTCAATATATTGAATTCGAAGAATCAAAATAAAGTACAAGTGAACTCTTGGTGAGCCGAATCTGCGACTCGGTTTCGATCATTTTGGTTGTAGTCAACTCACTTCACTTAAACCATTTGTGCCCTTCGGAAAAGCGTTAAGGTCTCAGAATTTTATCTTCCCCTCTGTAAAAGTGAAGCTTAATGTCTGAATATATCAATATATTAATATGTATATTCAAACGAATGCCAGTAAAAATCAACACTCGTCATTAATGCAGTCCAGTCATAACACGTGTCTTATGAGCTTCCTCCTCCTCTGTCACTCTATTTTTCTGTCTCTTTCTCTCCTGTTTCTTTTATATCTTAAACCCCGCTCTCTCTCTTTCTCTCTCACTTTCTCTCATTCTCTCTCTCTCTCTCCCTCTCTCTCTCTCCTTGTGCAGTATCTTTTTCTTTAATTTTGTTTTGCTTTCCCTCACAATAACCATTACTCTCTACCTCTCTAATTCTTTCCTCTATTTCATCTCAACCATCTCTCTTCTACTTCTATCCAACCTCACTTCTGTCTCTCATTCTCTCCATTCCATCTGTTCTTTCTCTGTCCATCTTCCCTCTCACATACTCCCTGTCTCTTTCTTGAATTACAGATGTTTCCTTAGGCTTAGAGTACCAACACATCATCATCATCATTTAACGACCTTTGTCCATGCTGGCATGGGTTGGACGGTTTGACCAGGGCTGGCAAGCTGGAAGGTTGCACGAGACTCCAGTATGATTTGGTATGGTTTCTACGGCTGGATGCCCTTCCTATCATAAAAAATTACAGTATGCCACCTCAAGGCAGTGCACCAGCATGGCCACAATCCAATGACTGAAACAAGTAAAAAAGTTATATAACCAATGCAACATCAGAGCAGGCAGAACAGGCACAAGAGTTAGTCCAGGGGCACTGGCAACGATCTCGCTCGAAAGATATGTGTCGCCCGCACATGAGCCAGTCCAGATATCATGTGTCGCCCGCACATGAGCCAGTCTAGGGGCACTGGCAACGATCCAGCTCAAACGATTCATGTGTCGCCTGCACATGACCCAGTCCAGGGGCACTGACAACGACCCCGCTCAAAAGATTTCATGTGTCGCCCGCACATGAGCCAGTCCAGGGGCACTGGCAACGATCCCATCCCGCTCAAAACATTTCATGTGTCACCCGCACAAGAGCCAGCCCAGGGGCACCGGCAACGATCCCACCTGAAAGATTCCATGTGTCGCCCGCACACGAGCCAGCCCAAGGGCACCGGCAACGTTCTCGCTCGAAAAACCTCATGTGTCACCCGCACACGAGCCGGCCCAGGGGCACTGGCAACGATTTCGCTCGAAAGATTTCATGTGTCGCCCGCACAAGTGCCAGTCCAGGGTCACTGGCAACGATCTCGCTCGAAAGATTTCATGTGCCGCCCGCACATGAGCCAGTCCAGGGGCACTGACAACGATCCCGCTCGAAAGATTTCATGTGTCGCCCGCACATGAGCCAGTCCAGGGGCACTGGCAACGATCCCATCCCGCTCAAAACATTTCATGTGTCACCCGCACAAGAGCCAGCCCAGGGGCACCGGCAACGATCCCACCTGAAAGATTCCATGTGTCGCCCGCACACGAGCCAGCCCAAGGGCACCGGCAACGTTCTCGCTCGAAAACCCTCATGTGTCACCCGCAGACGAGCCGGCCCAGGGGCACTGGCAACGATCTCGGTCGAAAGATTTCATGTGTCGCCCGCACAAGAGCCAGTCCAGGGTCACTGGCAACGATCTCACTCGAAAGATTTCATGTGCCGCCCGCACATGAGCCAGTCCAGGGGCACCGGCAAGATCTCGCTCGAAAAACCTCATGTGTCACCCGCACAAGAGCCGGCCCAGGGGCGTCGCCCACACATGAGCCAGTCCAGGGGCACTGGCAACGAACCCCGTCAAAACATTTCATGTGTCACCCGCACAAGAGTCAGTCCAGGGGCACTGGCAACGATCTCGCTCGAAAGATATCATGTGTCGCCCGCACATGACCCAGTCCAGGGGCACTGGCAACGACCCTGCTCGAAAAATTTCATGTGTCGCCCGCACATGAGCCAGTACAGGGGCACTGGCAACGATCCCGCTCGAAAGATTTCATGTGTCGCCCGCACATGAGCCAGTCCAGAGGCACTGGCAACGATCCCGCTCGAAACATTTCATGTGTCACCCGCACAAGAGCCAGTCCAGGGGCACTGGCAACGATCTCGCTCAAAAGATATCATGTGTCGCCCGCACATGAGCCAGTCCAGGGGCACTGACAACGATCCCGCTCAAAAGATTTCATGTGTCGCCCGCACATGAGCCAGTCCAGGGGCACTGGCAACGATCCCATCCCGCTCAAAACATTTCATGTGTCACCCGCACAAGAGCCAGCCCAGGGGCACCGGCAACGATCCCACCTGAAAGATTCCATGTGTCGCCCGCACACGAGCCAGCCCAAGGGCACCGGCAACGTTCTCGCTCGAAAAACCTCATGTGTCACCCGCACACGAGCCGGCCCAGGGGCACTGGCAACGATCTCGCTCGAAAGATTTCATGTGCCGCCTGCACATGAGCCAGTCCAGGGGCACCGGCAACGATCTCGCTCGAAAAACCTCATGTGTCACCCGCACAAGAGCCGGCCCAGGGGCGTCGCCCACACATGAGCCAGTCCAGGGGCACTGGCAACGAACCCCGTCAAAACATTTCATGTGTCACCCGCACAAGAGTCAGTCCAGGGGCACTGGCAACGATCTCGCTCGAAAGATATCATGTGTCGCCCGCACATGACCCAGTCCAGGGGCACTGGCAACGAACCCGCTCAAAACATTTCATGTGTAACCCGCACAAGAGTCAGTCCAGGGGCACTGGCAACGATCTCGCTCGAAAGATATCATGTGTCGCCCGCACATGAGCCAGTCCAGATATCATGTGTCGCCCGCACATGAACCAGTCTAGGGGCACTGGCAACGATCCAGCTCAAAAGATTCATGTGTCGCCTGCACATGAGCCAGTCCAGGGGTACTGACAACGATCCCGCTCAAAAGATTCCATGTGTCGCCCGCACATGAGCCAGTCCAGGGGCACTGGCAACGATCCCATCCCGCTCAAAACATTTCATGTGTCACCCGCACACGAGCCGGCCCAGGGGCACTGGCAACGATCTCGCTCGAAAGATTTCATGTGCCGCCCGCACATGAGCCAGTCCAGGGGCACTGGCAACGAACCCCGTCAAAACATTTCATGTGTCACCCGCACAAGAGTCAGTCCAGGGGCACTGGCAACGTTCTCGCTCGAAAAACCTCATGTGTCACCCGCACACGAGCCGGCCCAGGGGCACTGGCAACGATCTCGCTCGAAAGAT
The DNA here is from genome assembly GCF_046866305.1 of Octopus bimaculoides. Lineage (NCBI taxonomy): Eukaryota > Metazoa > Mollusca > Cephalopoda > Octopoda > Octopodidae > Octopus > Octopus bimaculoides. The sequence continues at coordinate 164,690,925 of NC_142929.1, read as the reverse complement.
TTCATGTGTCGCCCGCACATGAGCCAGTCCAGGGTCACTGGCAACGATCTCGCTCGAAAGATTTCATGTGCCGCCCGCACATGAGCCAGTCCAGGGGCACTGGCAACGATCCCGCTCAAAAGATTTCATGTGTCGCCCGCACATGAGCCAGTCCAGGGGCACTGGCAACGATCTCGCTCGAGAGATATCATATGTCGCTCGCACATGAGCCAGTCCAGGGGCACTGGCAACGACCCTGCTCGAGAGATATCATGTGTCGCCCGCACATGAGCCAGTCCAGGGTCACTGGCAACGATCCCGCTCGAAAGATTTCATGTGTCGCCCGCACATGAGCCAGTCCAGAGGCACTGGCAACGATCTCGCACAAAAGATATCATGTGTCGCCCGCACATGAGCCAGTCCAGGTGCACTGGCAACGATCCCGCTCGAAAGATTTCATGTGTAGCCCACACATGAGCCAGTCCGGGGGCACCGGCAACGATCTCGCTCGAAAAATCTCATGTGTCACCCGCACAAGAGCCGGCCCAGGGGCGTCGCCCGCACATGAGCCAGTCCAGGGGCACTGGCAATGACCCCGCTCGAAAAATTTGATGTGTCGCCCGCACATGAGCCAGTCCAGCGGCACTGGCAACGATCCCGCTCGAAAGATTTCATGTGTCGCCCGCACATGAGCCAGTCCAGGGGCACTGGCAACGAACGCGCTCAAAACATTTCATGTGTCACCCGCACAAGAGTCAGTCCAGGGGCATTGGCAACGACCCCGCTCGAAAAATTTGATGTGTCGCCCGCACATGAGCCAGTCCAGGGGCATTGGCAATGATCCCGCTCGAAAGATTTCATGTGTCGCCCGCACATGAGCCAGTCCAGGGCTCTGGCACGATCCCGCTCGAAAGATTTCATGTGTTGCCTGCACATGAGCCAGTCCAGGGGCACTGGCAACGATCCCGCTCGAAAGTTTTCATGTGTCGCCCGCACATGAGCCAGTCCAGGGGCACTGGCAACGATCCCGCTCGAAAGTTTTCATGTGTCGCCCGCACATGAGCCAGTCCAGGGGCACTGGCAACGATCTCGCTCAAAAGATAGCATGTGTCGCCCGCACATGAGCCAGTCCAGGGGCACTGGCAACGATCCCACTCGAAAGATTTCATGTGTCGCCCGCACATGAGCCAGTCCGGTGGCACCGCCAATGAACTCGCTCGAAAAACCTCATGTGTCACTCACACAAGAGCCGGCCCAGGGGCACCGGCAACGATCTCGCACGAAAGATTTCATGTGTCACCCGCACATGAGCCAGTCCAGGGGCACTGGCAACGATCCCGCTCGAAAGATTTCATGTGTCGCCCGCACATGAGCCAGTCCAGGGGCACCGGCAACGATCTCGCACGAAAGATTTCATGTGTTGCCTGCACAAGAGCCAGTCGAGGGGCACTGGCAACGATCTCGCACGAAAGATTTCATGTGTCGCCCGCACATGAGCCAGTCCAGGGGCACTGGCAACGATCCCGCTCGAAAGATTTCATGTGTCGCCCGCACATGAGCCAGTCCGGGGGCACTGGCAACGATCTTGCTCGAAAAACCTCATGTGTCACCCGCACCAGTGCCGGTCCAGGGGCACCGGCAACGATCTCGCTCGAAAGATTTCATGTGTCGCCCGTATATATATTTAAATAGATATCATTATTATTAAAAATAATAACAATAATGAAGTGGCTAGCAAGCTTAACCAAAGTAGGTAAAATATGCATAAAAATTAGGGTACAAAATGTACCAGCTATGCTAGAAAGAAGAGTTAACTCTCCAAAGCCGCATATTTCTCACTATAAGTAAATACACATGGTTAATTGTAGTGAATATAATAAAAATAGCCCTTAATTTTGCAAAACTACAAAGACAAGTTCAGATGTCTCAGTATCAATTGATTTCCCCTTTTGTGCAACCAGCACTTAGGATCATCAACTGAGCTTACAGCATAAAACTTTTTTCAAAATGTATTCACTACACCATGCGCGTCTTTATATATATATAAAGAGAGAAAGAGTAATAATTTCATATTCAAGTTTTCACTGCATGACAATTGTACAGCATCTCACCTGTATGATACAAGTGCATGATGAGTTGAAATGATTGTTGTAGTTCTGATAAAGAGTCTCATGAATTCCATTTTCTATCTCCCATACTATACATATATATATATATATATATATATATATATATATATATCATCATCACCATTTTCATTTAGTGTCTGTTTTTGATACTGGCATGAATTAGACAGTTTGACTGGAACTGGTAAGCTGGAGAGCTGTATCAGGTTCCAGCCTAGTTTGGTTTTGTTTCTACAGCTGGATGCCCTTCCTAATGCCAACTGCTTCACAAAGTGTAGTGGCTGCCTTTCACGTCACTGGCATGGGTGCATTTTATGTGCCACCAGCACAGGTGCCTTTTACGTGTTACTGGCACTGGCCACAATTATGATTTCACATGGCTTGATGTGCCTTCTCAATGATCACTTGTCATTGCCTCTGTAAGACTCAACATCCAAAGATAATGCTTCACTACCTGTGTCTACCTCTCCCATAGGTTCCCTCCACACAGACACAGACACACACAGAGTCAAATTGAATAATCGAACATTAAAAATAACAGTAACAAAACAAGAGGACATACACATGGAATGTATTAGTTTGACACTTGGGAAGAAGAGAGTTTTTGATGTTTCAAGTATAGCTCTTTGTCAGAAAGGAAAATGGAAAAGTCCAGAGTAGTAAAAGTACCACCAACAGTACATGTAGTTACACACTCACATCTAATCATTCATTCATTCATTCATACATACATACATACATACATACATACATACATCATCATCATCATCATCATCGTTTAACGTCCGCTTTCCATGCTAGCATGGGTTGGACGATTTGACTGAGGACTGGTGCAACCGGATGGCTACACCAGGCTCCAATCTAATTTGGCAGAGTTTCTACAGCTGGATGCCCTTCCTAACGCCAACCACTCAGAGAGTGTAGTAGGTGCTTTTACGTGTCACCCGCACGAAAACGGCCACGCTCGAAATGGTGTCTTTATACATACATATATACATATTTATATGTTTACATATATATTATAAAATACGAGTTGTATATGAAAATATTTTTACATAGTACACACATATCTTGATATAGAACTCAATATGTTAAGTGAAACTCAGCATTGCCAAGCAACTCTTGATGCTACACGCACACACACACACACAAATAGATGAAGGATAGTTGCCATCAGAAACAAGCTCTGACAAACAGGACAAATCTCAGGGACGTGTAACGATTAAGATTATTTTTGTATCAGTTGAAATTTAAATGTGACAGCATGTTGTAGGATGTGAAAGATGAACAATGCATGAAGTTTTAAGAAAGTATATATTTACCGTTACGATGAAAATACCTTGCCTTGTCAGGCAGGCTATAATTTCCGAGAGGATGTGAAAGAAAGTTAGATGTGGTAGAATTTTTCTTTGTATAGTTTTGTGTACACATTCTCTAAGCGGCAAGCCACCGATAGCGATAGAATGATGTTGTAAGAGAACAGAATTAGAGCTAGTGAAAGTTGTAGGGTCATGGGACGTTGTCTCACAGTTGCTGACAGTAAATTTCATTTCTCTCACTGACTATTGTCTTTAGTAGCTGCCTTGCTTATGATCATGATTCTAGTAGTCCATTCCCTAACTGATTGAGTTGTCATGAACCGACTCTCTCAGTTGTCATCAAGTGACTACTGAAGTGACTTACTGATTTTTGCTTGGGGTTCTTGCTTTTATAACTATCCAGAAGGATAGACATATCGTTGAGGATAGTTTTCATGTACCAAATTCCATTTCAAAGTTATTGGTTAGCTTGAGGATATCATAAAAGGCACTTGAAAAATTGCTACCCGGTGAGAACAAACACAGGACTTCATGCTTCCAAATGAACATTATATCTCAATTTACTTTTTAATCACTTCCAATATCAGAATTTCCTCTTATAGTTCTGTTGACAAGAATTCTTTATTAACTCTAAGGAAACTTTTTTCTCATTACAGAAGTAATTTCAATTGATTCAGAATTGTTTGGCTTCCTATATTATGCTGGCCTACATACACACATACACACATACACACACACACACACACATACACACACACATATACACACCATCACTTGAAAACCAGTGTTGGTGTGTTTGCGTCCCCGTAACTTAGCTGTTCAGCAAAAGAAACTAATAGAATAAACACCAGGCTTACAGGGAATAAGTCCAGGGGTCGATTTCTTTGACTAAAGGGCGGTGCTCCAACGTGGACACCGTCAAATGTCTGAAACAAGTAAAAGAATAAAAGAATATAAGAAGGATGTTCTGTACCACTAAACCAAGAAGGTTCTTTGAATATGTACGATGTATTTTAAAGGTTAAATAGTAATTCTGTTTACGTTTGCATAACTGAGATATTTTGGTTGGATTATATAGTTATCAGTTTTACACTTCTTTCTATATTCTGTAACTGTCACAATATAGAAACATTTCTCATGGCACCAGCACACAATTTACAGATGCTTACATTTTTTATGTTTTCCATGAATTTTGCATGGGTCCAGCTAGTTATTATTATGAGTAGACAGCAAACTGGCAGAGTTGTAAGCACACCGAGCTAAATACTTGGCAGCATTTCATCCATCTTTATGTTCTGAGTTCAAATTCTGCCAAGGTCAACTTTGCCTTTCATCCTTTCAGTATCAATAAATTAAGTACCAGTGAAACACTGGGATAGTGGCCTTATATTCCCTGAGGAATCAAGAGGCCTAAGAAAAAGAAGAAACACTGGGATTAATACAATTGACTAGTCCCCTCCACCAAAATTTCAGGCCTTGTGTTTTAAGTAGAAAGGATTATTATTATGAGTTTTTCCTCTTTCAATTTTGTTAACATTTCTTCTCTAGTGTTTTCCTGACATCTAGAACAAAAAATCTCACTGTATACATTGATAGACAATTAAAATAAGCATACCAGATTGTTCACATATAAAATCAAATAAAGTTATGTAGAGAAAAATTATTTACAGCATGGAAAGCGGACGTTAAACGACGACGACGATGGATGCTAATTGTTCTCACAGTGACAATGCTCTTCTCAATATCTGACATACCACTTAAAACGATCTTTAGCACTTCTAGCAGGGATGGTAAGCCAGGAATAATTCTCAAATTATCTTTAGTTCCATTTATTATCATTCTTAGTGCTTCTACAATCACTGATATTGTCATTGACTTGAGATCCACATTTTTCCGATTTTAATGAGCAAATTTCTGACTGTGCCAAATTCTTTTGCCAGAATATTATGATCACAAGGGATACTCATGTTGATCAATAAACAGACTTTATTATTTTGACCTTTTACAGCAATATCCAGCTTATTAGCTTTGATGGTTCTGTCTGTATGCATTGGAACGTTCTAAAGAATTGTTACATTCTGTCCCTCTCTTAGAACCTCAGGGTGATTCTTATACTACTTGTCAACAGTTTTGATTTAATAATACCAACATATTAGCCAGTGTAGATATTGGCCAACTCTGTCATGTCTTGATTTATACTCTACTGATGCTAACATTTTACATTGAGAGATTAAGTGATCCAGTTTTGATCTCATCAATGCAAAATCAGCACTTTGGATCTACTTCATTTTTCATCACATTGGTTTGGTAGTTCCAGATCAATAAGCTTTGATCATGAGTAGCTAAGGATGAAGCCTTTGCTCTCTGTCTTTAGCCCTGAGTTTTGTAGCCCCTGATGGGTGCGCTTCCGGAAACACAAGGTTGTTTGGTATGAGGTACATATTTGCTATGCAAAAGCTTCTACTCCCACCGACCAGCAGATTGTTCCTGCATTTTCTCTTTGCCATTAATTTTACTTTCTTTGCAATAACAATTTCTACACTTCCTTCCGGTTATTCAGGCTGGGTGTTACTATTATTATTATTATTATTTTCTCTTTATAACAGGTTTTGTTGGAGCTCCTGGAGTCTTGCATATGTAGCGGGCTTACTACCTGCAGCCTACAGTACTATACTATTCATTCTTTTCCTCTGTCTAATACTTTCCTGATTATTCTGGTCATGCGAAGGAGCAAGCCTTTTGTAACAGTTCTACTGAGCACTCTATTCCAATTTCCTTTATACTCTTCTTGATGCCTCCTGATACTATTCCCAAGGACCCAATAATAATTAGCACTATCTTCACCTTCTTCATTTTCCATAGCCAGGCTATTTCGTATTTAAAAGGGTTGTATCTATCTATCTTTACGTGTTCCTTCTGGACTATTCATGGGTCAAAGGGGAATGCAATGTCAACTATATAGCATATGTGGTGCATCTTGTCCACCACCACCAGGTCTAGTCTGTTATGCTCTAGCGCCTGATCTGTTTGGATTGGGAAATCCCAGAAGATTTTGCTAATCTCCGACTCTGCCACTCGCTGCAGCTTGTGCTCATACATCTTGCCTCTCTTTAGCCCCCCCCCCCATTATTATTATTATTATTATTATTATTATTATTATTATTATTATTATTATTATTATTGTCTTTGCATAGCTTCTAACACTGAAGATGTACTGTGGTGCCAGTTGTTCACTACTAGTGAACTAAGGTAACACCCCTTATTTTTCGAGCACCATTATTATTATTATGTTGTTTTTTTTCTTCTTTCTTCAAATTTTCTTCCATTTCTCGCCAAGTGTTTTCTGTACACCTAGGGCAGAGAAGCTCATTGTATGCATTCCCAGTTTACACACGCAAATTCACAGGTAAAATATGTTTGAAAAAAAATTGATATATAAATTCATGAATGGATGTTGTTTTCACAGCGATAATGCTCTTCTCAGTACACAAATCATTCCAGTTAACACGATTTTTTGCACTTCCTGTAGGGATGGTAAGCCTGGTATCATTTTCAAATAGGTTTCAGTACCTTTTTTTTTATCATTCCTAGAGATCCTACAATCACTGGTACAGTAGTCATCTATCATTATTGTTATTATTATTATTATTATTATTATTATTATTATTATTATTATTGAGTGAGGGAGTAGCACATGCCATTAAAGTGACACCGAGGTACACATATACAAAGCCCAATATAACCATCATGACTACTCATCTGATAAGGGTACATTAGGTATGTGCATCACAACCACATGTGCACGAATGGTGATCTCATATCAACATAAGTAGCGCATGACCTAGGAGGTGGGACCCAGTTAGAATTTTTTTCAGCTCAAGTAGTCCATCCTGCTCAAAAGGTCTTTGAATAAGGGTGTTGAACAAAACACCTATGTTTCCAGAGGTGAATTATTCAAACCCCAAAGAATTTCTCTCGACACATGGCTATGATGCTCCCCAACTACTTCTGCTTGTGAACAGAGATGCACATACTGTTAGCTACCAAGAGACATGCTCAACTGGTTAAAGTCAAACTACTGACAAGTAACTCTATGATATTGAGCAAAATATGTGCTGTAGCCCATCTTTTACACCAACACAAAGCATGTACATGATAACACTTTCAATCAGTTAAGATCAGAAGCCCCGAGAGCCACTGCCTGGTTTTGCATTAGGGCATTTGGTTATGTATTTGTCTGTATACTTTTTTAACAACACTAATACACCTATTATTATAGGGATTATTTAGGTCTTCAGGCTCCACATTTGGGTTATGACAATTTCCAGATCTTTGTATTTTGAAAGTTTCTTCATTTCTTTTAGAGATATATTGTCATTTTTTGGGGACTGACATGTCACTTAGAAAACACTTTTTTTCTTGATGGTGCCTAACAACGATATCTGGCCTATTAGCCTTCATTTATCAATTTGTGTGTATTGGCATATCCCAGAATGAGATTGCTTTGTCTTTTTCTAAAAACTTTTCTGAAAGATTCCTATACTCTCTTCTTGCTTTCATTCTGTAGTGCTGGTATAGCTTCCAGTGTATATAAGTCCCAATTCTGTCATGTCTGTAGATATATTCCTTCTTACCCAGGACCGTGCAGCCAGAGACAATATGATTTATTATTCTTAAGGTGGCAAGCTAGCAGAATTGTTAGCACATCAGACGAAATGCTTACCAGCATTTCTTCTGGCTGCACATTCTGAGTTCAAATACCACCTAGGTTGACTTTGTCCTTGTCATTTTGGGGTAGATAAAGTAAGTACCAGTTGAGCACTTGAATTGATGTAATTGATTCACCCACTTCGCTTAAATTTGCTAGCCTTGTACAGAACTATGGAAAGAGAACAAAGATACTCTCAAACAGCACACTGCATGATATAAAACAAACTCTCATTATTCAGTTTTTGCTGTCGACCAGTGCTGTCTTAAGGCTTAAGGTGTGGGCACAGTGGGTAGTTGCCTGGGGGCCTCATGGATCCATTTCTAATCTATGTAAGTTGTGGTTGCTGTCAGTAAGTAAATATTATTGGGTCCAGTGCATTGATTTGCCTGCAGGCTTCTAATGCTGCTAAGATGGCCCTGATCATCACTTAGAATTACCTGAATGTGGACTAAATCTTAGCAATAATATCAATGAAGTTTATATGGAAAATGCTGCTGATATTGAAGTGATTAAATTGAATACATTTAAAAGAGCTGCAATGTATTTAACAGAGTCATAGAAAGTTTAGATGATAATGACGCTGAACATAGATTCTACTTTCTTAATGGTCCTAGAAGATCAGATAATTTATGTTTGTTCAATACATAAAAAATTGCAACATAAAAAACAAGAATGTGCTGCTGTATGATTGATATGTGCCAAATGAACTACCTAAGCCACTGAAATCCTTAATACCAAATGCATGGGTGGAACTACATGTAAATTTCAATGTCCTGCTAATGAGCAGAGAATCACTATTAGTTATTGTAGATGTGACAAATTGCACACAGAAATTTTTCTGACAACAGTTTATAAGTTGTGGGCTTAGTGTGTTTAGAAAAGTTGGTGCTACTGTAATGAAGACTTACACCCTGCTATCCTCAATCAAATACTCTGTTGTTACTATCTTATCACAGTGAAGAAAATGGGATGTTGTTGAATAAGTGAGAACAGTCTCTACTTTTTAGTTCATCACTTATTTTATTGTTTATAGTTGAAATAGAATGTGTTAATTTGAAGAAAAAAACTAACAAAATAATGATGGAAAAATGAGATTAATGTCATCATAGCTTGATTCTGTAATTATGTGAGCATATAAGCAACCAAGGGGCAAAGGAAAATAACAAAATAACGAAAAATGTGCCTGTGTTAGTGATTTAGTTGAAAAGCTTGATTGTGAGTGTGAGTAGATGAAGGAGAGTTCAAAAGAATGAATGCTTGTGTCCCCAACTATTTTTAGATTAGAAGCAGACTCTGTTGACAATGACAACTGTCTGATGTGTGACATGACTGTGCTCAGTTCTTTCTTCTCTCTCTGTTTGATTCTCTATGACTGTTTTTCTCTCCTGTGTGTTACTGATCATCTGTTTGTTGATTACCACTCTTTTACAAACTGAGTTCAGCCTAATCAATGTTTGACTGATTAGCAGCAGTTGACAACTTTTCATTCATCAGTTCTTTTGTTGATGTCAGGCAATGAATTTGGTTAGTTTTATGATATCATCACTTAATTTGAAATATCCCAGGTTTTTTTTTTCTATTGTTACTTACAAAAACTTTTTCATTGAACAGAAAAACAGTCTGGGTTCAAAGTCAGTCAGAGACCTGCTACAGATTCAATAAAACCATTGTCAAACTAGTCAAGTCATTAACTCACAAGGGCAAGTAGTGGAAGAGAAGTTTGAAAGTTTATATTACTCAACAGGAACACTCCTCATTCATAAAGGATAGGACTATCTAATCTGAAGTGATCTTATGCCAGCAACTATCTTATACATCACTTTGGCCAACTTGTGATAAATAGATAGTCGCCCAATTTGGGAATGGGAACCAGTTCAACAGAATACACAACTACTTTAGTTTCAACATTATTATGTGTGTTATTCTAGCCAACTAGTAGTCTGTAAGCCATTTTTAACTATTTACAAGAACACAATTGTCTTATTTGCTTTGCTGTCATTTCACTATCTCTCGTGTGAAATTTTCATTCTGCACCAACCATGCACAAACTGTAACTCAGCAACCATGTGCAAACTGTTACTTTGACAGCTACCATGTATAAACTGCAACTCTGCTCTCTTACTTAGCACTTGCTAGCAGACAATTATAATTCTAATAGTTTAAAAGTATAACCAGTCATCACTTGCAAGTGTGTAAGCATGTATAACATAATAATATATGTCATGCTTTTGCTAATTGTTTTAACTACCTATGTAGTCATGAGCAGACATAGACACTTTGTCATTCCTTTTCCCTTTGACCCACGTAAACATCTAGGATGTGACAGAGGAAATGAGGGTTATGTAATGGAAGAAATTGATTAGGTACACAATAATATGAAATATCGGAGTCAGCAGTTGTGACGATAAAAATTTGTTGTTATAACGGCATGTTGTAGGATGTGAAAGATGAACAATACATGAAGTTTTAAGGAAATATTTATTTACCATTACGTTAAAATACCTTGCCTCGATGGGCAGGTTATGATAAATCCAAAAGCATACGAAGTAAAGTTTGTGTTTGTGTCCTCTTCATTGTTTAGTAGTAATTACAGAGAGAGATAGAACGATGTTGTAAAAGAACAGAATTAGAGCTAGTGAGAGTTGTAGGGTACGGGACGTTGTCTTACAGTTGCTGACAGTAAACTTCATTCCTCCCTCTGAGCAAGGTTCTAGCTGGTCAGCCAGACTTTGTTCTCATTGAGTCGTCACCATGTGACTGAACTCATTGAATCATCACCATGTGACTGAACTCATTGAGTTGTCACTGTTTGATTTTTGCTTGGGGAGTTCTTGCTTTTATAACTATCCAGAAGGATAGACATATCATTGAGAACAATAGATTTAGTTGGTGGTCTTGTTATCTCTATTCTAGCTTTTGGTGAAGTAGAAGAGGTAAGAAAGGCTCAAGTGGTGAAGACATTATTTCAGCCTAGCTAAAGGCATCTAGCATATGTAAAACTGCTGTCAGAGAAAAACCATTGTTCCACTGTGGGAAAAGTTCTGTTGCAGTGTTAATTTAAATTTGGCTATGGTGGATCGAATCCACTTCATGCATGCAAGATCCACTACAGTTACACCAGTATTGGGTTTGTTCTCATTAAAGATGAGTAAACTGGAGCAACAGTACCTTGCTCAAAGGACACTATGGTTGAACCTGCAACTTTATCATATGAGCTGAACACTCTAATCACTTGGTCACACACCTCTATACCAATCTGAAACTTTGTATGTTAAATACTATTTTTTTTTTAGTCTGTTAACTTCTATTTTTGCTGTTGTTAATTATCTTTCAACTTTACAAGCTAGGAAATGTATTAACACTTTCCACACATCTTACCTAACTGACTTTGTAAACACAAAAAATGTATGTACATTCCACAACACATTTTATACTCCTAGCTTTTTATTGGTATACTGAAACCAACTTTATTATTTCTCACTTTTGCATTTTCTATATTATATCATGTCTGAGAACTAGGAAAATAATGAAGGTAATCTTATTAATCCACCATATAGGTTGGAAGTCATTATAGCCATATCCAAGCCTTTCAATACTCATAAAATTAAGGTTAGCTATCCCTCCCAAGACAACATTACTTCCAAAATCACACACAACAATCAAACACATGCAGATTATATATATATATTCACCATTTTTGTAGCTTATCAACATTACATACCTGAATCAAACCAGAGATGAACTGAATCACCACTCTATGACTATATATGAATAGTGTAAAGCTATTCATGATGTGCCACAGCAATGCACATGTAAGATTAAATTCAATAATGAATTAAAAGCAACATTAGTTATACAATAACATTTCAATACTCATTCAATTTGTCTCCGGTTTTCCTTATATCAAAGTAGTCTAGCCAGCTACATGCTTGACCTGCCACATATTTGGCTACATGTTTTCTTTTGATCAATAAAAATCGGTCTCCTTAATGCATCATAAACACAGCCTAATTCACCATATGTTACCTTCCTGATTGTGCATATGTAAGTGAAATTCTGAGTAACATGAACAAATCACCAACAGATTTCCAATATATATATTGCACATGTATGAATGAGTGCATACGAGTGCACACGTCTATAGTTACATGAGTGTCTGTAAGTGTGCATGGGTACATAGCATGAACATTCAGCAATCACTTCATGTTATGGTTCACTAAAATGTTATCCACATGATAAAAAAATGTAACCAATCACAACTTTGCCTAGAACTGGCTCCAGCAAAATTCCATCTTTTCATACCTTTTTCTCTGAGCCTAAACAGTATAAATTTGGCACACCATAGCTACTTAACCAGAGAGCATTTACAGACACCATAGGAGATGGCCAGTAGAGATGATGGACAGTAACTGACCTGAGCTGACAACAATCATGATGAACAATCAGTGATACCAACACAATGACCAGCAGCTAACTTTTTGACAGTACTACAATTCCACCAAGAACAATAACATTCAAACCCTCTCAATGTTTTGTCATTTGTGGTAATGACAAACTTTGCTTTTTGTTTGTGAAAAGAATAAAATTTTGTTTATCAAAAAGCAAAACACATTTCATCATCTTCTTCATAAAAGGTGTGTGTGTGTGTATGTGTGTGCGTGCGTGCATGCATGTGCAGTCCTGGGATTCCAGTTCAGATATGGTTACATGGTTAAGCCACTTAAAATAAAGAACTCAAAATGTTAAGCCTGAGTGTCAATAAGCTTTATCAAAAACAATTAGTCCAACAAAATATATTGCATCAGACTCATTAGTTACTAAAACACACATATGTATGTGGGATATATGTGTACACACACGCACATCATCATCATCATTGTTTAACATTCACTTTTCCATACCACATAGATCAGACAGAATTTGTTGAGGTGGAATTTCTATGACTGGATACCCTTCTTCTCACCAACCATCACCTGTTTCCAAATAAAGATGAAGCAAGACTAATTTCATAATAGCATGTTTTAGGCTTAAGTAATTTAAAAAAGGCTCCACATATAAGTCTCTAATGAGTGGTCATGTGACGTTGAAATACTTTGCTGAGTCAGGCATTTGGATTGGTCTAGTTTTATGCGATATGGAGCTTGTATCCAATTGTGTTGTACAATAGACCACCAACACAGCAAATTAAAAATGCTTGTCTAAACCTCTTTTTGTTAATAAATAGCATGATGTTTTTCATTCTAAGCAGAGGGGAGAGTTTGTTTTCAGGAAGCTATGTCACATTATTTTTGTTCCTGTTGAAGCACATGTAACCAAGTTCAACTGAGTTGAAAAGCCAACCATGTATGATTTTCAACATACAGCATTCTTTGTGATGTATTAGTCTGGTTTGCTGTATGATTTTATTTAGCAGAAGAATAAAGTGTTGCTGCTAATTGAAAGCTCATTTCTGGTATTATTTCCACTGTTTTATATGCAATTCATGAGAAGCAAGGAATTGTTCTAAAAGGGCCAGAGACACCCTGTTTCAGCTAAAAAGTAATATTTCCTCATGATCAGGCATGTCTCCAAAGATAGGAAATAAAGGACATCACTCGAATGATGCTGAAACTTGCTTCCAACTATTATATGATGTTAAAGAAAGAGACAGTAAAACACACACACACACAATTATAACAAGTTACCTTCAGTTTCTATCTTCAAAATCCACTCACTATGCTTTGGTTGCCCCAGGGCTGTAGTAGAAGCCCCTTGTCTAAAGTACCACCCAGTGAGACTAACCTTGAAACCATGTAGTTAGGAAGCATCTTTTTTTCTTTTTTTAGTGAAGGAGGCATGCCAAAACATGCTGCAAAGCATCTTCATCTATCTAACATTTTGACAATTTACCATCCTCGATTGATACTTTATAAATGACCCCGAAACAATAAAAGGCAAAGTCAACCTGTGCAGAATTTAAAGCCTGGAAGGGTGGGAGTAGCAAGGAACCATACCAGATAGCCAAAAGGGAGGCAGGGCGACAGGTATACATAGCCAAGGCAAAGCAGAAAAGAAGAAGTTTGCCAATGTCCAGCGACGCGAGGACCAAAGAACTGAGGTATTTCAGATTGCAAGACAGTGTGAGAGAGAAAATTGTGATGTCACAGGAGAGAAATGTGTCTGCATGGAAGATGGTGCACTTGCTTTTAATGATTTGGAAAAGAAAGAGACTTGGAGAAGCCATTATGAAAGACTGCTGAACGTGGAGAATGAATGGGAGGAGGAGAGCCTGCCAAATGTTGATCCAGTAGAGGGACCAGCTATCCAAAGCAATTAAGGGTATGGAGCCAGGAAAAGCCCCCGGCCCAGCAGGAATCATTGCTGAGATGCTTAAAACATCTGGTGGTGTGGGCTATAGCCTAGTCACCCATATTGTAAACCAGGTAGTTCATGATGGAGTCATACCCAATGACTGGCGTAGCAGCACCATAGTCAACTGCTACAAAGGTAAAGGTAATGCTTCAGACAGAAATAACTACAGAGGTATCAAACTGCTGGATCAGGTGATGAAGGTCATAGACCAACTAATTAGGGAGAGAGTCTGCTTAGATGAGATGCAGTTCGGTTTTGTGCCACACAGAAGCACCACTGATGCTATATTCCTGGTACGACAACTGCAGGAGAAATACCTAGCCAAAGATAAGCCCCTATATTTGGCTTTTGTGGACTTGGAAAATGCCTTTGACAGGGTCCCCCAATCCCTTATCTGGTGGGCGATGTGGAAACTGGGGATTGACGAATGGTTAATAAGGGTTGTACAGGCCCTATACAGAGATGTCTTTAGTAGGGTTAGGATCAGCAATGAGTATAGTGAAGAATTCCAGGTAGAAGTAGGGGTCCACCAAGGATCAGCCCTCAGCCCCCTCCTATTCATCATAATCCTCCAGGCAATAACAGAGGAATTCAAGACAGGTTGCCCCTGGGAGCTCCTCTATGCTGATGACCTGGTCCTCATAGCAGAATCACTACCAGAACTAGAGAAGAAATTTCAGATGTGGAAGCAAGGTCTAGAATTGAAGGGCCTTAGAGTCAATGTTGCAAAGACCAAAGTTCTAGTAAGTAGGAAGGTAAACACATCACACACCTCTTCAGGTAGGTGGCCCTGCTTGATCTGTAGAAAAGGTGTAGGTAGAAACTCCATAAGATGTACCCAGTATACGCTATAGACACATAGGTGCAGCAACATCAAAGGAAGATAGCTTTCATGTGTGGCCAATGCACAGGGGCAATAAACATGACAGGTGCTCAGAAAACAGATTCCATCACATGCCAGGGGAAGAAACTAGAAGTAGTTAATAGTTTCCACTACCTAGGTGACCAAGTTAGTAGTGGGGGTGGATGCTCAGAGAGTGTTGTCACTAGAATACGAATAGCCTGGGCAAAGTTCAGAAAGCTTCTACCCCTACTGGTGACAAAGGGCCTCTTGCTCAGAGTGAAAGGTAGATTGTATGATGCAAGTGTGTGAACTGCCATGCTTCATGGCAGTGAAACATGGACAGTGACTGCTGATGACATGCATAGGCTCGAAAGAAATGAAGCTAGCATGATCTACTAGGTGTGTAATGTCAGTGTGCACACACAACCAGGTGTAAGCGCCCTGAGAGAAATGTTAGACATAAAAAGCATCGGACGTGGCATGCAAGAGAGATGTTTGCATTGGTATGGTCATGTACTGCAGATGGACGAGGAGAGCTGTGTGAAGAATTGCCACTCCCAAACAGTGGAAGGAATCTGGGGAAGAGGGAAACCCAGGAAGACTTGGGATGAGGTGGTGAAGCATGACCTTTGAACATTGGGCTTCGCAGAGGCAATGACAAAAGACGGAGACCTCTGGAGGTATGCTGTGACTGGGAAGACCCGACAAATAAAGTGAGTTCACAGCTGTAACCAAACCAGTGTCACATAACCAGCCTACTCAAAAGTACCTTGGATTATAGGGCAACATGCTGTGCTTGAGGAGACCTATTGAATCAAGTAGATCAACATCAACATCAATATCAAAATCAAATCAAATTACAATCAAATAGAAATTGTTGATGTGACCCCCGTACCAGTGGCACGTAAAAAGCACCATCTGAACATGGCTGATGCCAGTGCCGCCTTGACTGGCTTCCATGCCAGTGGCACATAAAAAGCACCATCTGAACATGGCTGATGCCAGTGCCGCCTTGACTGGCTTCCATGCCAGTGGCACATAAAAAGCACCATCTGAACATGGCTGATGCCAGTGCCGCCTTGACTGGCTTCCATGCTAGTGGCACATAAAAAGCACCATCTGATAGTGGCTGATGCCAGCTCCCCTGGCCCCTGTGCTGGAGGCATGTAAAAAGCACCCACTCACTTTTGGAGTAGTTGGCATTAGGAAGGGCATCGAGCAGTAGAAATATTGCCAGATCAGATTGGGGCTTGGTGCAGCCTCCTCGCTTCCCAGACCCCAGCTGAACTTTCCAACCCATGCCAGCAAGGAAAACGAACTTTAAACGATGATGATGATAATGAATACAATGCAGGAAGCCAGAACCACAAAGCATGACTCTGACAGTTTGATGACAACACACACATACACACACACTGCACATTAAATGCAAGCAATTACATATCTGTAACCTCCATTTCTTCAACTCTAAGTTGCACATATTATCACTACAACCATTACCACCATTGGTACAAAGATTAATCTTCTCAAGCTGTCCAATCTATACATATAACTTCACCAATCTCTCCAAAAGCTGGTTTTTGAGTTATTTCTAGTGTATATTATTGCCTTATCCTTTTCCCAACAATTTATCCAGTGACATACATTGTCAGAGTTAGAAAAAAATGTTTTCCTTTTCTTCTATTGTTAAAATTCTATAATTGCATTACAGAAAATTTTAGATTAGTGGTTTTAATTCATTCTCTATTTTTGTAATTTATGTCAGGTCACTCACGTGTGCTACTAATAACATCTAAACCAGTACAACTTGCTGCACGGTTGGCTTGTAGGCAACTAAACTGGCTTCCCACACCAAGTTTACCTAAGGGTAAGGGTGGTTAGATACCCATCAAAAGAATAGATTAACCCAGCGTAGAGTCAACAGCTATCGAGCAAGCGCCAGGACTTAAAAATTCTGGGTTATTGTTTGGTGTGCTGTTAAACTATTTAGAGTGACCAGCAGTATAACTGGATGGGAGTCAGCTGTTTCCAATAAGGTAAAATCTAGAAGCCTAAAAAAGCCAGTGATGGTCTGTGTTGATTACAATTTATCTGCGTGTAAGTTTTTAAAAGAGTTCATTTAATTCAGTTGCCATGGGGAGTGAATAACCTGTCTTGAGCTTTTGTTCTTTGACTGAACAAAGTGACAATGCTCTCCCCTTTCAAACAAAGAGAGAGTCCAAAATTTTACATTCTTCACTCCAGGGTAATTGAATCTATTGTACTATCTGAACAATCTTTTTGTTCCTGCAAGTTGGAATTCCATTGGATTCAAATTCATTTTTCATCTCTCCAGAATTTTACTCTTAGTCTTGTCCTAATTCCACTACATCTATCTAAGAGACCAATATAAGTTTTAATGCAATGTAAACAAAAAAATCTCATGTGAAATTTTTTGTTCTTGTCACAAAACTATGTATAATTATCAATTACTTTAGACTTCAAATTTCATGCATTTTAGCAAGCATAATTTCATTTGGCTTATACTCTTGGAAGACGAAAAAGCGGTTACCACATGGTTATGTGTTTACAACTCACTAATTAGCAGAAACATCATTATTGTCAGCCGTAAGCACAAAAGAAGCTGCCTGCTCTTTCGTTTTCTAGAATACTCAAATGAAATCACACCTGCTAAAATGTACTCATCGATTCATAGGCATAAGTACAGGGACAAATTTGCTGAGGGAGTGCAACCCAGGTTCAAAGTGTTATCATTACCCCACAAAAGGTTTAGGGGGTGTGCTTGCACCCCATGTTCCGAAGCCTTTGTTCAAAGAGTTAATTTCTTTTGTGTGCAAGTTGAAAAATGTGTGTGCACACAAAACAATTGCAGTACTTGACTGATATATTTTATCCATCTCAAGAGAGTGAAAGGTAAAATTGACCTTGATGGAATTTGAACTCAAACCATAAAGGGCCATAACTAAATATTGCATGCACTTTGTCCCTTGCTCTACTATCACAAGCAGTAGCATCGAAGGCGGAGCAGTCAACAGCTATCTAGCTGTTTTACACAGTGAAGTTATATGAAAGCTGTAGGTGGTGAACCTTGTAAGATAGAGGAGTAGTATGTTCTTAGCAAATGGAGTTTATGTTTCATTGCATTCACGACACTAATTCCATCATTTCTCAAGCCAACAATGAAATTTCGGTGCAGTCGTTCATTAGTACGATTACTTAGTGGTTGTTAGAAACAGCAACCAAAATTCTCTAAAATCACAACCTGCTGTCTTTAAAAAAGCCCTAACAGTTGAGGGAACCCGTGGAAGAGGTAGGCCCAGGAAGACCTGGGCTGAGGTGGTGAGGCAAGACCTTCGTACATTGGGCCTCACCGAGGCGATGACTACTGACCGAGACCTTTGGAAATGTGCTGTGCGTGAGAAGACCCGGCAAGCCAAGTAAGATCGTTGCCAGTGCCCCTGGACTGGTTCTTGTGCGGGTGGCACATGAGACGCACCATTTTGAGCGTGGCCGTTGCCAGTACCGCCTGACTGGCTCCTGTAGGATTTTCGAGCGAGATCGTTGCCAGTGCCCCTGGACTGGCTTGTGCGGGTGGCACATAAAAGACACCATTTCGAGCGTGGCCGTTTTCGTGCGGGTGACACGTAAAAGCACCCACTACACTCTCTGAGTGGTTGGCGTTAGGAAGGGCATCCAGCTGTAGAAACTCTGCCAAATCAGACTGGAGCCTGGTGTTGCCATCCGGTTTCACCAGTCCTCAGTCAAATCGTCCAACCCATGCTAGCATGGAAAGCGGACGTTAAACGATGATGATGATGATGATGACATTGGTTTATATAGTTATAGATACTCCTGAAAAAGATGAAATGACCATGACAACTTTTGATCACAAGTTTAATCAACCAAGGCAGTCTTGAGGCTAAACAACACCAGTATAGTATCTTTTCTCAGAACAAATTAATTAAAACTAAAAAAAGTAACCTTTCGGTATTAGTCGACAACGTCGTTCACCTTTTTTAATCTCATTTCTTTATCTGTCATGAGGGAACATTGTGTGGGTGAATGATGCTGTTAAGTAGCTCATTAAGATTTTTCCAACCGAAAGGTGTTCAATGTATTATACACATTGAGCCCATGACTAAATTATAAGGTCTGTTATAAGGAAATAGCACTGCAACTCTAAACGCTTCGACTGACTAGAGTATGGCAGCGTGACTGAAGCTTAGAATCTGGAGCGTATAGCTAGATAAAGCAGTTAGACTGAATAGAATATAGCACCATGGAAGTATTAAGTCTGGACAAAGTGTGGTGTTTGGAGTGTAGGCAAAAATGTAATAAACGAGTTCAGCACCAAGTCTAGGGCACAGTTAGACAGTACTATAAGATTACATGATTTATTCTGTGGGTAAAATACGGAAAAAAAATTGGAATAAATATTAATATTAAAGGGAGAAAAGCACGAAAAAAAATGGACGAAAAATTAACTGGAATCAGTTAAATACTAGTGAAAAATAACTGTAATTTAAATATATATGAACAAAAGTTAATTTTAAAATTACATAATATGTTGCAAGAGTTGTGTAGAAATTATACGAAACGACGGCTTTCCGTATTTGCTCTACTAAAGAATCTTGTGATGCTATGACGTCAGAGAATCATAGGACTTGTCGCCTTGTTTTATTTCAACTATATATATACTGATGTCACACTATCTCATTTCTATATATATTGATGTCACACTGTCTTCGTTCTCTATAGATTAATGTGATACTGTCTACCATAACCCATTGCTGTCTCCTGGTCTTTTACAAACTCAGGCTTCCTGTGGCCCCGGCCTTGGGTCATTCTATTTTCTTACTCAACAGAACAGCTGCAAGTCAGCAATCTATAGTAATATCCTAGGGAAGTTTCGACATCAGATACACTCAACATTGCTTCTCTCATCATCGGACACATTGACTGACACTTTTTCATTACTGGCAGACACTCACATCCATTCATCTCTCTGGGACCAACTTCTCTGAAGACATTGTAAGACTTTTCACATTTTATCAACGATCCCTTTCTCTTCTCTCAACTATTAGTTTGTGTGTGTGTGTGTGTGTGTTATATGCGTTCTCGTTGTTGGTCTTTCTATATTGAAATATCTATATTGTCTTGAATTATGTGATTCACTTTCCATTGCAATACTTTCTCTATGAAGATGTGTCTTGTTAGTTGATTAGCTTAACAATTGTGAAATCTGTGGACATCTTGTGAAAGAAACAGCTGACTGAAAAATATGTGACCGCACCTGTCCAGCTTGGCTGAAACTTGTCAATAGTTTTGTTATCAATTGAATTCAGTAGCTGGACATTAGATCAGTGGTCTGGTGATGGCTATGTATGTGTATAGTATTGTGGATTGGAACCGGTCAAATTTGTCGCTTGACCCAGCCACAGTATTAGTCCATGATGACCCTGAAACTAAACAATGTTTCCATTATTATATTCCATGAGACAATCTTTTCACTCGGTTTTATTGCTTTTGCTGGCCTCAGAAACCGTCAGTAATTTCCTCGTAATAATTGCATTTGCATGCCTGTTTTGTTATCTCAGCCAGCACAAATGGCTTTTTAAATAAATATAAGAAAAATAGTCTAAAAATAACTGTAATGATACTTATTTTAGTTTTGTGAGTATTTTTTTCATATAAAAGTTTATTTCTAATATATATATATATATATATATATATATATATATATATATAAATGTTTAGAATATCCACTTGACATTTTTGCCCCACCTCTCGTTTTTTATAACTGTATATAACCATGTTTATATATCCCCACACTTCCTGTAAATCTGTTTTTGTAACAGTTATTGTATCAATAAATAAGTGTTAGCGTCAAAGAAAGAATTTTCAGTATTGTTGCTAATTTGACCCACTTAAGTTAATTTCAACTGCGAAATAACACGTAATTCGTTACGTTTTATTAAACTAGCCGTCTATTTCGTTTTAGTTTTGCGCTGGAAAGGGTATCTGTGTGTGAGAGAAAGATAAAATATAATATTTCTTAACCAATTAGTCTCGTTAACAACGCAGTTTTTGAAAGTAAGAGAGGAGTTTTTGTAAGTTCTAAAATTTTATGGAGGTTAAAAATAATTACATTCCAGCGTTTATTGTCAATTTCTTCTTATTGCTTCAGTTTAGCAGGGTTTAAATAACTTCACATCTAAATTGCTGGAATTTTGGCCGTTTCTAACGAGTCATGATCAAACACGCCTATAGTTAAAATAACCCACCTGGATGCAAACAGTTTTTATTTTGTTGTATCCATTATCTAAAGATACTCAACGTACTTTAAGAAAAGCACGCATCCTCCTCAAACTCTTGTACAATTTTAATCTTATTTTCCTGGAACTGACCAAGTTTCATTTTCTTTCGTGAAAGACTACTGTTGACATTTTTTTTACCATAGTTAAATGATATTGCTCTTATTCCTTCTGGTTCTACATTTCATTACTGTTAATTATATCGTTTTATAGCTGTCAAGGCCAACATTTTCTCTTAATTACTGAGATTCCAAAAATAAACTTATTAGTTTGTTTTTTTTACCAAACACGCCTATCGTTAAAATAACCCACCTGGATGCAAACAGTTTTTATTTTGTTGTATCCATTATTTAAAGATACTTAACATACTTTTTAAAAAAAGCACACATCCTCCTCAAACTCCAAATGGAGTTAATTCGAAATTAAAGAACCTATGAGGACTTTGAAATTACTTCATTGCTTAAAACTAAAATATAAACTGGATGATTGAAGTATTAATTTTAAAGGTGAAAATAGTTTTAGGAATTTAAAACTTTTGCAACTTACTTTTCAAGATAGAATTTTGCGCGAAATATCGATAGCCGAATACATTTTTAAACTAGTTGTTCTGCATGTAATTTAATTCTTACAATGTTTTTAATGTTAGAAAAACACTCCTAGTTTTTTTATATTTTTTTATTTGGTATGTACTAACAGGTTTGTTGTTGTTATTTTTGTTAGTAAACATGTCTGTCCCGTCAGCACCCAACCAACCTGGTGGGTTTATGCCAACATATACAGGACCACCACCTAGCTATCAAGAGTCAGAACATTTTAAAAGTAACACTGGTAAGTTTCTCTTGTACAATTTTAATCTTACTTTCCTGGAATTGACCAAGTTTCATTTTCTTTCGTGAAAGACTACTGGTGACATTTTCTTTATCATAGTTAAATAATATCGCTCTTATTCCTTCTGGTTCTACATTTCATTACTGTTAATTATATCGTTTTATAGCTGTCAAGGCCAACATTTTCTCTTAATTACTGAGATTCCAAAAATAAACCTAAGAGCTTTCATCTTTTTGCTTTGAAAGCCACAAGTTCTTAATGAAAAGTAGCAATTTCCAAATGAAGCAATGAATTGAAATTTGCAAAGATGGGTGCCTCTAATGTTTCTATGATATAAACATTAACTAACTAGGGTAAGTCTATGTAATTACTCGACTTGCTTGTAATAACAGCCAGATCATCCTCGGGCTTCACTCTACTGGCTTAAAAATGGCAGCTACATTGACTAATGTAGTCCTTGATACCTGTGCCAAAATAAATGATAGGTTGCCTTGCTCAGTCAAAGCTAACCTGGGACTAAACAACATGCTAGAAAGGAAACACCTGATGATTAAAACACCAACTTACAAATATTACATTATTTTAAAGAAAGCTTTGCTAATGAAAATCTCTGTCAGCATACCTATTTTGTCATTTGAGTATTTCTACTGTAACTTTCACTGACAAAATGTGATTTTGAAAAGGAAAAAAAAAAGCTCTACAGTTAAATGAATTTTATTCTCTCTTTGGATCATCATCATCATCATCATCGTTTAACGTCTGCTTTCCATGCTAGCATGGGTTGGACGACTTGACTGAGGACTGGTGAAACCAGATGGCAACACCAGGCTCCAATCTAAATTTGGCAGAGTTTCTACAGCTGGATGCCCTTCCTAATGCCAACCACTCAGAGAGTGTAGTCGGTGCTTTTACGTGTCACCTGCACGTGCTACCAAATTATTACTCAGTTTGAACTGTTTTTGTCCCAACAAGACTGGTTCCTCTGTGATAATACTGTTCTAATATGCATTCTTGCTCATTTACTAACGTAGAATCCTCAAATATAGTTCAGTTATTAAAATTAGTGGATAGCTAATAAACCGCATAGTTGCTGAGCTCTACTTAATTTTAGATTGTTTTAATATTTGAGTTTTAGTTTTTAATGTTACCATGTTACCAATACCTTGGGAGTGGAATTTAACTGATAGAGACTAGGCAAAAGTTTTTAGTGTGTGTGTGTGTGTGTGTCTCTCTCTATGGCTGTGACTATGTTTACATTGAAATGAAAACTGGTGCTATTTGTATTATATATCTTTATGCCCTTTCACTTAGATTTGAAAAATAAAAATAAGTACTGGAATTGATATGGTCAACTAAAACTATCAAAAACCAGTAAAAGACTGGTAAAAACCAATGTTAAAGCAGTGGCTCAAAACTCATTTTTTATTTTAAATGGTTTCATATTTGATGCAGACTAAAAGCATTTTATATAAACATCAATGGCAGCAAAATGGTGGTTGTTAGTATTAGAATGGCTTGCAGTATTTGTTCCAGCTCTCCGCATTCTGAGTTGGAATCTTGCTATGGCCAACTTTACCTTTTGTCCTTTTGGAGTTGATAAAGTATCAGTTCTTGGACTGATTTTTTTTTTTATCTCTTTCGGGATTGTAGTTGTCATTCAAAGATCCAACCATGTCATATTGTGTCAGACTGATCCGGCTGGGAGTTGCTTTAAGAGTATATATATCTGTGAAACATGGAGCTGTTTACATCTTAATTTCACAAATAAGAATTCAGTTGGTCAAATAACTGAATGTTCCTTGTCCAGACTGGAGAATGCACTACATATAAGACTGATAGCTTTTACACAACAAAACATGAAGGAATTGTGAAAACTGTAATATAGTAAACTTCTAAATGTTTGGAGTTTGAAATGCAGGAGCTTTCTGTTTATTAGGAGCATTCATTGTAGGGTGGGATTGTGCTAGCTTGATGGACATTTCAAAATTTAACATTAGTAATTCATGTCAAGCTTGAATATAATAATGAACGGATTGTTTGTGTGCTGGCAGACTTTGTATTCAATATTGTATCTAAACAGCTCAATGTGGCTCAGCCCTTCAACTCTCCAACTCATCCAGTGCTGAATTAAGGTTTTGAATATTGAGACTTGTAAATTGTACTTACTGTGTTGGATTATTTACAGCTAAATAAACTAGGTTTGAAAACCTGAGCTTGGATCTAGTAATAAGGCTGATGGTACATTATGAGCTACTGATTAAGTCTCCGGTAAGGTGTGGTATGATGACAAAAAGAACTAATTTATGAAACTATGACCAAATAAACTGTTTAAATGTTGTGTTGAGATGGTAGTGTAAAGATTAAACATACAATCACAAATAAAGCTATTAAAGAATAACCATAAATAAATAAAACTACTACAAATGTGTAAGTCTCTATAGTCATTTGACTTGCAAGAAATAACAGCTAATTTCTCTCAAGTCATACCTTACCAGGTGAAAAAGAAAGCACACATTAGCTAATGTAATCTTTAATATACAAAAAGATGGAATGACCTCGGCTGAAATGCCTTTGATCATAGATTTGTTGAATCAGGCCTTGTATGTTCTAGATGTTTATTTTGCAATATTAAATGCAGGAAGTAGAGCTTCTTTTTATTATAAATCTCGAATATTCAGATAAAAGCTGTAGCCTGCTACTGTGAATACATCCTGGAGATAAAACTAATTGAAACCTGTAAATTTAGATATTAATAGATTTCATTTCTACTGTAGATGAGGGTAATAGCCTGAGAAATGATAACCTTGCTAACAACTCCTCTTAGACATTTAATGCTTGTATTTATTTCAACAAAACTCCCTTGTCAATCAACTCTAACCTTTAACCTCTTATTAATACTATCAAAGATATTCTTATCAAATATCAACAGAGCTAGTCTAAACAGCTTCTATCTGACAATGTTTATCCTTTTACCTGTTGTTAATCAATAATTGTAATTCCTTAGCTTCCTTTGTCGTCGGTTCTTTAAATCTTTTTCTTCTTTTTTTTTTGTTTTCATTTTTGCATCATTCAGATGATAGTTAAATATAATAGTTAATTGATTCAGTGCTATAACTGTAATACATTTCTTGTAAAGAAAATTTAGACATTTTGCTTTTAAATGTAACTCCAGTTGGTGATGTACTTAATGGTGTCATGTATTGTTGTATACTTGATAAAAATGTTTTAGTTATCCTGGACTACTAACCATAGAAACATTGGAACATACTTTAAAGAAACTACGTGTCCTGGTTTAGTACAATAATAGGAGGTGGCAAAACTTGAGCAAGTTATTCTCAGACTAGAGGCCTGGTTTGAATGCTTGCTGCAATAAACTTCACTAAAAGCACTCCAAAGGTTGGATGGTAGTAGTAAGTCACATGATTAAATTTAGTTCTCTTGACTTTTACAGAGTTCTCCAATATTGATTATGTCAATGTAGGTGATGTTCATTCAGAACCTCTGGCATTTCTAAATTTCTATAGAAAGAGCTGAACAAGGGAGGGAAGCAAGCAAGAACTGGAGAAAGTGGATGGTTGAAACACAGTTGGAAAAAGGAGTGCTTGGGTACACAGTTAAACTGCCATTTTTTAACACAGACTATAAACTTCCTGATATTTTTTCTATCTTAAATTTTATATCTTAATGATTTATACTAATATATATGATCGTCACCTTTCGACTCTTTCGTCTCGACCACCACAACTGTCTATTCTTTATTCTTTTAAATCTTACCAGTCTTTCCTAGATGAGCATTTTCTTTTCTAATGCCAACATCCAACATTCTCACTACACCACACTGCAAGTGTTCCTTGTTTAAGTATTACCACTACCTCTCATTGATAATACTTAAAAAGATTCCTTTCACATGGCAAGGTTGATGATTTCATAAGTCTCTCTAGAGATAATTCTTTCATTGTGTTAAAGAACTACTTCAATTTTCACTAGCTTAACTATTTAGAAGGTTCAGAAGTGGATTATGTTGCATCATTTTACATCAAGAGGTAACTTAACTATCTTATAAATTGATGTCAATAATATAAGTACTGATGAAAACCTTCAAGTCAGTGCCTCAGCTTGACTACAGTCAGTTTCTTAGCTCTCAGATATTCTAGTGCTATCGACACAAGGGGCAATGAGTCTTCTCCAAACATCCTGATTGATCACTTACCACTTTACTCCACTCGGGCCAACTCCCATTGCTATCATGTCATCTTGGGACATACTGTGCCATGTCTTCTTTGGTCTTCTACTCGACCTCTTTCTTCCTTCCAGTGTACATTCCATCATGACAGTCGCATTCTCTCCTGCAGTAATCAACGGACATAACCAGTAAACTGTCACTTAGTCACCACATCCCACAAACTTCCAATGTCAGCTTTTGTGGTCACCTCTTTGTTTCTCACTCTTTTCCGGTAAGAGATATCCAGCATTGAACATAGGCAGGATCAATGGAACATAGCCAGCAATTGAGAATCTTCACTGTCTTCCATGTTTCACAGGTGAAGACAGCTGTTGGTACAACAATAGAATAATAAAAGTTGCAGCTTTATCTTCTTACTTGTATTGAAAGAAGGTATTCTCCATACAGTCCTGCAGTGCCAGTCAGCAACATACTTTCTCCATTGTTGCTGGTTTCATTCACATTGCCATGAAGTTTTACCATGCTCAGCATATCCTGCCTGTTAGAATCCACTTGTTCATTAAAATTGCTAACGACAAGCTTGAAGTTGTAACTTGGTATTTCATTATGTACCTCCTGGAGGTGATCATATAACTTATCTTGCTTATTACCTCCTGCAGCATCATTTGGTGCATAGACCTGAATCATGGTAACTTTCCTATGTCTGGCTTTGAAACTATACTGTTAGATTCATCATCATTTTTTAGTGTCCATTGTCCATGCTGGCAAGGGTTGAATGGTTTGACCAGGGCTGGCAACCTGGATGGCTGCACCAGACCTCAGTCTGATTTGGCACGGGTTCTAGGGCTGGATGCCCTTCCTGATGCCAACCAATCCAAGTGTAATGGGCGCTTTTACGTGCTACCAGCACAGGTGCCATTTGTATAACATCAGTACCTGCCATGACTGATTTTACTTTGCTTGATGAGTATTCTTCTCAAGCACTACATAATGCCAAAGGTCTTGGTCATTGATTCCATGAGGCCCAACACTTGAAAGGAGCTTTTCACGTGTTACTGGCATAGGCCACTTTACCTCCACAAGGCCCAACACTTGAAAGGTGCCTATGTGCCACCAGCACGGGTGCCAATTACGTGACACCAGCATCAGCCACAACTACAATTTCACTTGGCTTGACAAGTCTTTTCAAGCACAGCATATTGCCAAAGGTCTCGGTTGCTAGTCATTGCCTCTGCGAGGCCCAAAGTTCTACCACAGGTTCCCTCTACAGTTAGAGATTGGCACTTTACAGAGCTGTCCTCCATATGTGTCACATGACCATACCAGTGCAGTCGTCTCTCTTGCATACCACATCTGATATCTCTTATGCCCAACTTTTCTCTCAAGATGCTTACTCTGTCAGACATGCACACTGACATTGCACATCCAGTGAAGCATACTGGTTTCATTTCTTTCAAGCCTACGCATATCCTTGGCTGTCACAGCCCATGTTTCACTGCTGTGTATAACATAGTTGTTCGCACACAAGCATTTTACAATCTACCTTTCACTCTGAATGATAGGCCCTTTGTTTCCAGCAGAGGTAGGAGCTCTCTGAACTTCACCCAGCTTAATCTTATTCTCACAGCTACACTCTCGGAGCATCCACCTCTGCTACTAACTTGATCACCCAGATAACAGAAGCTATCTACTACCTCTAGGTAGTATTTTCTGTACATTTTTGTTGTTAATCTTCCTCTGATGTTGCTGCACTGCTTATGTGGCCAAAGCTTACACCAGGTACATCTTATGGAGTTTCTACCTATGCCTTTTCTACATATTGAGCAAGGCCATCTACTTGAAGGGATTTGTGATTTGTCTAACTTCCTACTTACTAAGACTTTGGGTTTTGCTAGGTTAACTCTAAGGCCCTTTGATTCCAGACCTTGGTTCTGTACCTGGAACTTCTAGTTCTGGTAGTGATTCAACTATAAGAACAAGATCATCGGTATAGAGGAGCTCCCAGGGGCAGCCTGTCTTAAATTTCTCTGTTATTGCCTAGAGGACTGATGAACAAAAGGTGAATGAGGACCAATCCTTTGTGAACATCAACTTGTACCCTGAATTCTTTGCTGTACTCATTGTCAACTCTCACCTTACTGGTAGTGTCCCTGTACTCGTCTATCCCTAGTTTCTTCATTGACCACCAGATAAGGGATCCAGGGAGCCTGTCAAAGGCTTTCTCCAAGTCAACAAAAGCCAAGTAAAAAGGTTTATCTTTGGCTATGCATTTCTCCTGCAGCGGCTTTACCAGAAATATAGCATCAGTGGTGCTTCTCCCTGACACAAAAACTGCATCTCATCTAGACTACCTCTCTCCCTAATTAGTTAGGCTGTGACCCTCTCCGTAACTTTCATCACCTCATCCAACAATTTGATACCTCTGTAATTATTTCTATCTAAAGCATCACCTTTACCTTTGTAGCAGTTGACTATGGTGCTGCTACACTAGTCATTGGGTATGACTCTTTCGTGAGCCACCTGATTTACAATATGGGTGACTAGACCATAGCCCATACCGCCAGATATTTTAAGCATTTCAGCGGTGATTCCTGATGGGCCAGGGGCTTTCCCTGTCTTCATATCCTTAATTGCTTAATCTGCCAAGGTGCTATTGATTCAGATAGCTGGTCCCTCAACTGGAGCAACATTTGGCAGACTCTTCTCCTCCCATTCATTCTCCACGTTCACCAGTCTTTCATAATGGCATTTCCAAGCCTCTTCCTTTGCTGAATCATTAAATGCAAGTGTGCCATCATCCATGCAGAAGCATTTCTCTCCTAGGACATCACAACTTTCTCTCCCACATTGTCTTGCAATCTGAAACACTTCAAATCTTTGGTCTTCGCGTCACTGAACATAGGCGAGCTTCTTCATTAAAGGAGGAAATGTGTCAAGGCCGACAGGAAGCAGTCCAGCTTCCTAGGGCTAAATAGCAGCAGTATGATTCTCTTATTGGGACTGTCACATTAAGTTGACAGTATACAACTGCTTTATCGTAACACTGCTGCTTAATTCTCTCTGTGAGATTTATAATTAGATTATTTCTAATTTTTGTGATCAGTGAATTTGTTTTCACTAGAAATATATATATTTGCAAGAAGTTGACAGACATCTTCAGCCAGCTGGTTTTGCTACTTCAGGCTGATGACGAGCAATGACTCAGAAACATGTCCCTGAATCCAGACTAGGCTTGTCTCCCCCTCGCAAATATAAGGACACAGGAAATGTGTCAAGGCCGACAGGAAGCGTTCCAGCTTCCTAGGGCTAAATAGCAGCAGTATGATTCCCTTATTGACTGTCACATTAAGTTGACAGTATACAACTGCTATATATGTATATATATATATATATATATATATATATATATATATATATATATATATGTATATATATATATATATATATATATATGAGAGAGAGAGAGAGAGACTCAGAAGGGCCACTTCTACAAATCTCTTCTGAGGATTACCTTGACAATGACAGATGACAACATTTTCATCATGGCAGGAGACTTCAATGGACATATTGCAAAACACTCTGATGGATTTCAGGGTGTGCATGGTGGCTACAGCTTTGACTCCAGAAATGAGGTGGGGACAAGGCTGCTAGTAAGGTAGGATACAGGCTAGTCACCTGCATAGTTAATCAGGTCATTCAGGAAGGTGTAATATCCAGTGGCTGGCGTAGCAGCATAATTGTTAGCTGCTACAAGGGTCAGGGTGGTGCATTAGATAAAAGCACCTATAGAGGGAACACTAACTTCAGAAAACCTAACTATCTGATCACTTATCAATATGTGGGGGCAGTGGAGACACCAACCAGATTGATTACATCCTCACCAGACACACTGGCAGATATATGCTCATAAATGCACAATCTTTCCCAGGGGAAGAATGTACAACTCAACATAAGCTACTGGTTAGTGGCTTCAGGCTTAGGACCAGAAAGATCCAGAGACACAAGTCAATATAGAAAAGGAGGCTGTGGAAGTTCAAGGATCTTTCAAACGGGTAGAGATTTAGAGATGTCCTCAATGAGGCCTATGTTGAGAAGGAGGTAACGATAGATAAATATACAGGACAACTGGATGTTCCTACGGGACAATCTATAAAGGGCAACAGACAAAATTTGTGGGTGGAGCAAAGCCTCTGCCAGATCAAGGGTGACATGGTTGTGGAACAGCGATATGGACAGGGCCATAAAAGAGGAGAGACAGGTCTGGAAAGAGTGGAAAAGAGAGGTGGTAGCAAAGAATCTTATTAGAAGGCTAAAAGAGAGGATAGATGTTGGGCCTATCTAGCTAGGGTAGAAACTGAAAAGAAGAGGTTTGCCAATGTCCTACAGCATGAAGGTCAGTGACTTGAAGTGTTCTAGATTGCTAGACAGTGTGTCAGTGAGAATCCAGATATTGTTGGAGAGAAATGTGTGCAGATGGATAATGGTATGCTTGCACTTAGTGATGTAGACAAGAAAGAGGTGCTGAAAAGTTATTATGTGAGACTGTTGAATGTAGAGAATGGATGGAATAAAGGGAGTCTCCATCATGTGAATCCAACAGATGGACCAGCTATCCTAGTGGACAACAGTATGGTAGATAAGGCAACTAAAAACCTTAAAACTGGGAAAGCTCCTGGTCCCTCTGGAATCGCACCTGAGACGCTTGAGATATCTGGTGAGGTAGGATACAGGCTAGTCACCTGTATGTTAATCAGGTCATTCAGGATGGTGTGATACCCAGTGACTGGCATAGCAGCATAATTGTTAGCTGCTACAAGGGTAAATAAGGGTGGTGCATTAGATAAAAGCAACTATAGAGGCATCAAACTCCTGAACCTGGTGATGAAAATTGCAGAGAGAGTTATAGTCAAAGTAATGAGGAACAGAATTAGGATAAACGAAATGCAGTTCAGCTTCATCTGGGGAAAAAGCACTTTTATATGCTATTTTCATAGGCAACTGCAAGAGAAGTACTTAGCTAGGAATAAACCATTATACTTGACATTTGATCTAGATAAAGCCTTCGATAGTGCCCCACTGTGTGATATGGTGGGCTCTGAGGAGGTTAGGGATAGATGAGTGGCTGGTGAAAGCTATACAGGCCATGTGCAAAGATGCTGTCAGTAAGGTGAGTGTTAACAAGTACAGTGATGAATTTGATGTACAAGTAGGGGTTCATCAAGTCTCAGTTCTTAGTCCCCTCTTTTTCATTATTCTTCTCCTGGCCATAACAGGAATTCAAGACTGGCATCCCTTGGGAACTACTATATGCTGATGATCTTGCTCTCAGAGATAGATGAGAAAGCAAAATCTGGAATTTAAGGGCTTTATAGTTAACTTAGCAAAGACTAAGGTCCTAGCAAGCAAGAAAACTGACAGGACCCCACTCCATTCAGGTAGGATTTGTTGGAAAGTTGTAAGTAGGAACTCCATACGGTGTACCCAGTGTAAACTATGGACACGAGGTGTAGTGGATTAATAGGAAGCTTATCAGAGAAGACAATTTTCGTATGTGGAAGATGCACAGGATCCATAAAAACTTTAGAGACATGGGGAAATTGATTCTCTCAAATGCCCAGTTGGCTCATTAGAGGTAGTAGGTAATTTCTGCTACCTAGAGGATCAAATAAGTAGTGGGGCAGGGATAACAGTGTGATAGCTAGAATAAGAATAGGGTGGAGGAAATTCAGAGAGTTGTTACCTCTGTTGGCCACGAAAGGTTTCTCTCTGTGACTGAATGGAAGATTGTATGATGCATTATATGAACAGCAATTCTACATGGTAATGAGATGTGGGCCCTAAATGCAGAGGACATGTGAAGGTTAGAAAAGAATGAGGCTAGTATGTTCTGCTGGATGTGTAATGTAAATGTGCATGTTTGACAGTGCTAGTGTTTTGAGAGGGAAGTTAGGCATAAGAGGAATTGGTTGCTGCATGCAAGAGAGACAACTGTGCTGATTTGGTCATATGATACAGATGGATGCTGACAGCTCCATGAAGAAGTGCCAATCTCTCAAAGTAAATGGAACATGTGGAAGTGGGGGACCCAAGAAGATATGGGATGAAGTACCGAAGAACAATTTCAGGATGCTGAACCTTTCAGGCAAGATGACTCCACGGCAGAAGTGTAAAGACTGGTCCCTCTGGTGGTATAAAGCACTAATGGTGGTGTCATGCAAAAGCACCTGTGTGGTGCGACATAAAAGCACCCAGCACACTCTGTAAAGTGGTTGGTGTTAGGAAGGGTATCCAGCCATAGGAGCCACACCAAATCAGACTGGAGTCTGGTGCAGCTCCTCAGCATGGACAACAGACATTAGAAGAGCATGATGATATATATATTTATATATGTGCACATCACACACACAAGGCCTATAAGTAAAAATGTTAAGTTTGAGACCTTAAATTTGATATTGCAGTAATTCAACACTTTGCTATTACTATCTTTCCATTACAAACTATCTTTCCAAATCGTGCATAATGTTTGTCTCTGAACTATTTATTATACATTTCATAAGTGTTTCCTACCTCATTTGAGATAACAGAAAACATTTTTTATTTATTTATTTATTTATTTTTTTTTTGAGGATGGTCATTGTGTTTCAATAATTTTAAAAATAGTTGCAAGTCCTTGGCAAGAACAAGTTGTTTCTTGTACCCATGTCAGTTTGAGTTATGATTGAGCAGATTGTGATGATGAAAGACATTCCATATATGATCCTTCCATTTATATTTTGTTAGCAGGAACTATATTGTTCAATATGTCTTTCATCAGGAAGATCATCATTTAATGTGATCCAATACTGAATGTCTTTAAATATAAATACAGGCAGGGCTATGTGGCTAAGAACACTTTGCAATCAGTTTCAGATTTGACCCCAAAGCATTCATTGACCATATCTTATGGGTGAAGTTTTAATAGAAACTTGCAGAAGCTGCTGTGAATATTTGTATAAACTGGTATATTGAGTTACAGCTTTTGAACCAAAAAAAAAAAAATCAAACTTATTAATTTAATAAAAAGGTATCAATAAAATATTAAGACTGAAATAAGTACTGGGGTTGATAGGTTAACTAAAACACCTGAAGGCTGTGTTTCAGCATAACTGCAGTTTAATGACCATGACCAGTAAAAGAATACCTTCAAACATCAAAGGATCAATTGTGTGTGTATGGGGATGGTGGAATAGAGCTTAATTATTTCAAGTTTCCTACAGGCAAAGCATTTATAAGACAGTATATCTGAAATGTATTGAAAGTAATTCTTTATTGATATTCCATCTGATGAATTCCTCCGGAGTGAGACCCTTTAAGCAATGAAAAAGCAGTTAACTTGAACAGTAATCTATATAGAGGCATGTTGTTAAAAAAAAAATAAGTGATTTAAAAAAAAAACCATATCAGTGTTATTGAGAAGAGAAGAGAACAGATTAAATACAAATAAGGACAAAGTTTGAGATATTTTGGATTATCAATGTTTCATGTCTGTATGTTAGGATAAATTCTAGCTTGTGTGAAAGTAGATAGTATGATCAGTTGTATTTTGCATTATGTTTGTGAGGTTTTTGTATATTCGGAATGGTTACCATAGATATGTGAAACCTCATCATAGAAATTTGAGAATATGACCCTGAAATGTCTCTTCCATTCTCTTTAGTTATGACTAGGGGCCTTTTTGGTCAAAATATCAAGATTATTTTAAAATGAAATTTTAATCTTTGTATTTTTTGTATTTAACCTATTCTTCACTACATTGCCATGCTTTCAAAATCACTATATTCATACCTATTTTAATACATAAAATCCATATCTTTTTAATAGTGCACACATTTATAAGAAGAATATAGAATTGTCACTAAGATATTTATTTTCTTTCTCACATCAGATATGCTAAATTCTAGTACTGATTATTTTAGCTGTTTAACTCCACCCCTCCTAGCCCAATTAAGTTCCTGAGCCAAGAAATGCAACAGAACTTTCTAAAAAGTTTTCAGTTATATTGTTTCCAAGTAGCTTGTATGTCACTGGTGCTTTGGCGTGTTTAGACTATTTGCTGACATGTTTTGAAGTTGAGAAGGATGTTATGTATATATTTATATTTTTGCAATTGACTGCAGATATGACAAGCTATCCTGTGTGTACTTTGTACTGATATCTCTACAAACCATTGTTTAAATAATTCAACACTGTTGCATAATACTTAAGTACTTATCCTAGTTGCAATAAGTCTATAAACTTCAGGGTGATGTATCTTTGTTAACATGATCCTGTTTTTCAGGAGAATTGCTACAGGAAGCATATTTAGATTAAAGTTATATCGCTGAAGACTAAACTTAGCTGTCTTAACGCTTTTAGTTTAACTTTCAAGTAGACGGGGAAATTTTAGAAATTATGTTGATTTTGTAGAGTAAAATGTCCCTCTATGTTTGCGAAAAACTTTTTTTTGTTTTGTTTCACTTTTATTACTTTATTCATTTAAAATCTTTTTGGTCTTACCTTCATCAATATTGTATTTGGCCACCATTCTATATCACTTTAAATAATAGATGCAGACATTGCTGTGTGGGAATGAATTGGCAGACAGAAACTGTACAGAAGCCAATTATGTGTATATCTGTGCATGTGTGAATGTTCGTTACATGTCTTTGCTCTGATATTGTGTGGATAATGGTAATCTGTTTATCTTTAGTAAATTACCTGTGGCTTGGTAATTTCAATATGTGAAGACCTATGGAATAAAAATACTTTTTAATAAACAGACAGGGGTTGACAACAGGAGCTTTAGAATATTGCTTCAATAAATCTTAATGAATCTATGACTGCATAGGAAAAACTAAAGTAAAAACAATGAGGATGATAATGAATTTAAGTTAAAAGCATCCAACTTAAATCTCCACTTATCAATACATCACTTCCATTGTGATATTAATCTGTTGTATCCTCTTTGTTTCTTGTGCAATGCTTTCTATGCTTCCTTTCAAGGTATCTATGTAATGCCTCTTCCTAATTGTGCTTGACTCTCTTCCTATTGTTTTCCCCACTTGTTTCCCCATCAGATGTCTGTTTTCCATGCTGGTATGGGTTGAATGGTTTGATAGGAGCTGGCCTGCCGAACAGCTGTCCAGGCTCCAATTGTCTTGTGGTTGGTTTCTACTACTGGATGCCCTTCCTAGTGCCAACTACTTTACAGTGTGTGTGGAGTGCTTTTAACAGGGAACTAGCATGCCTACAAGACAAAAGACTTCTCAGTTGGGAATGGGAGTGGTAGCATGGCCAGTTTGTACTGCTCAGGGTGGTCTTCGAGTTTTCTGTCTCTTACCCAACAAAAAACAATATGCATGCATGATGCTCCAAATCATCTGAAGCAGACGTTCCCTTCAGCTCCTTTCATCTGTATCATTGCTGTACTAAGCACTGTAAATATTAACATGAACAGATACCAGTCTGTGATAACCTGCACAGTTTATGGGCACTGCCTATCCTGCCCCCGATGAATATTTTGTATCATAAATGGCTAGACACTAAAATTAAATTTATTTTCACTACTTTGTCTGTCTTATTTTTTTCTGTTTCAAATTGTAACAATTGTACAATTTTTTTGTCAGTTTTAAAAAAATTTGAGCAGCTTTTGATATTCCTTTATCTTTTGCAGGTTACACTGGAAACTATGGTTCTATGAACCAACAGCCAATGCCTAGCTATTATCCCCCACATCAACACACAACTGTTACAGTTCAGCCTCCTCCACAAGTAGTTGTAGTCGGAGGTTGTCCAGCTTGCAGGGTTAGTGTTCATTCATTCATTCTTTCACTTTAAGTTAGATCTTACCCATTTAACTAACTGTATAAAGCTACATACAAGATTGATGCATCTTGTTATTTTTCCTTAAATCCCTTAATACATGTTTGTAAAAAGACTATTTTATTAATTTTATGCAACGAGTGACTGGTATTGGGAAGGGCATCCAGCTGTAAAAATCTTGCCAAAACAGCCACAGAAGTCTAGTGCAGGCTTTGGCCTGGCCAGGTCATGTGGAACTGTCCCACTCATGGTAGCATGAAAGATGGATGTTAAACGATGATGATAAATTTTTGAAAGCACAAAACCTGCTTGTAATCAGTTTACAGGGAAAATAACATCAGTGTCACTGCTCAGAGCTGAGCAATTTGCAAAGCACAAATATAAGCACACACACACACACACACGTGTGTGTGTGTGCATGTGTAATCAGTTTCTTTCATTTC